>NC_056735.1:1411943838-1412049209 GCF_019279795.1 Protopterus annectens
GCCCTAAACAGTGCGCAAATTTCTGATGTGTTTTTTATTACTGATTCCTTTATGTGGATATCAAATTTGAGATTGTCATAGATAATAACACCAGTTTGGTATGGGACACAGATTCTATCAATGTGTGGTTAGATGAGCTTAGTGAGAACAGGAGATGTTAAGTTGTCCAGTCTTGCCTTCGTTCTTCCTGGATGGGTTCTGTGCCAGTCCTCAGCTCAGACTCAGCCACTTACTATAGCTCGAGAGCTCTTTACTGGCTCGAGGCTACCCCTTATCCCAGAATGCCCAGCGCCAGTTACCCAGATCTCATTTGCCGCTTTAGCTGTGAGGTTGCGATCATACTGGCTCAGGCTTAGTATAATTTTTTGTCTCTTTTAAACTCAAATATTGTGCTTAAAATTTGATATAATTCTTCTTTGGTAGTAGTTTGTAAGTTTCTTTTACTGTAAACCCCCTTATCTCATCCTTGTGCTTTACTTTTGTGCTGTGTTGGCCATCGCCACTTAGTTGCTAGGCCTTTTGTTATTCCCTGAACTCGTTTAACTTAGGGAGTTTGTCCCCCCCTCCCTTAAGAACAGATGTTTAAGTTAGAGGCTCTCCTTTTAGGTCTTTATTAATTTTTATTTTTTTCTATAGTATTTTGACTTTTACTAAAATGTCTAAGGAAGTTAAAACCTCTGGCTTTAAAAAGTGTGACTCGTGCTGTCAGAAGATGTCTCTGACAGATGGGCACACTAGTTGTGTTTATTGCTTTGGGGCTCTGCACCTGCAGGACTCTTGTGCTATTTGTCATGCCTTTAGCCCAAGGGTCCTGCAGGAGCGGAAAAACAAGCTTATCCTCTGTGGATTATTAAAACAGGATTTTCCGGCTAAAGCATCTCAGCCAGTGAAACCTTTGAAACCAGTCAAGCCATCGGCTCCTTGTTCGGAACCGACCTGTGAGCTTGACAAACCAAGTGTGTCGGTGCCAGCTGGCACCGACAAGTCTACCCCTCCATCGGCTCCAACTGTTACTTTGGAGCCATCTTGGAGCCACAAAAGAGCTAGGTCTCCTTCTTTGGAGCCAATTCACTTGGTGCCACAATCACAATAACTCCAAAGCAAGTCCTGTCATCGCTCATCTTCCCACTCCTCTCGATCTTCGAGGTTATTGGATCAGGATATGGAGAGAGTCATCAGTAGGTTGCGTAAGTCACAGGCCCTTGGTAGAATGCTTTTGAGCCCACCTCAACAGGCTTCAGCTCCATCCACTTGGATTTCCGACTATACTTAGTTCGGAGCCGGAGTCCATGGACACTCTGATAGTGGTTCCTTCAGCTCCGATGACCTCCTCATCGGCTCTGACATTGGCTGTGATTACCTTAATTCTTCCTCCCATCGATGTATCTGGGCGCCGAAGCTCTTTTGTTGGATCCGAGGGGGGAAGTGGCATCGGACCCTTGTCCGACCCCGCTCTCCCTCTCGGAACGTCAGCTCAGTTGAGCTCGGCTCCCACATCGGCCTCGGAGCCATTGCCCTCGATGCAGGGTGGTATTCCTGTCTCTTCGAAGCTGGAGCCATTTTTGTGTTGAGACCGTGACACTTTCGAGGTCATGCGGAGAGTGCTGTCCACACAGACGACTCCACGATCAGTTCCATCAGCTCCGTCCCCCTCGGTGCCTGTGACAACCTCTGCTCCTCCTCCAGCCCAAAGCATAGGGAACCTATGCCCCAGAACACCCCATTGGGTGAACCCTCTTCTTCCGAGGCCTCCCCAGAGCATTCTGAGCAGGCTCCCCAGAAGACAAAGTGCAAGAGGAAGCACCTAGACTCCCCTGAGTCTGTCACCTCTGATACAGACCTGGATGAATCGGAGGGGTCCCCAAGGTCCCTCTCTGAAGACATTTTCTTTTTGGACATCCTTGAGATTCTCAGGCAGAGGCGTAGCTGGACTTCCCTAGCCCCCTCCGAGGATGAGTCTGTATACCTGGACGCATTTGGTTCCCGACCTTCCACCTCCTGGGTGTCTCTACCTTTTGATCCACTCATGTGTGTAGTGTCGCAAAAGGCTTGGTCAGCTCCAGATTCCATGGAACCTGTCCCGAGGAGAACCAATAAATTCATCACAGGTCCTAAGACAAACAATTCTTAACTAAAGGTGTCCCAGTTGATGCCATGGTGGTAGCAGCAGCCACAAAGAGAGAGTTAGCTGAAACCTCCTCCACTTCTGGTGTCATTCTAAGGGGATTCAGTATTTGTCTGCCTGGGATGACATGACCGACAAACGATGATGCTTTGCCAGAGATGGCCTGCACCTGTTGCCCCTGAAATTCTGGATACTGGCTAAGGCTCTAGCCACCCCTATAGTGCCTTTTTTCGGCAAGGTTCAAATGGCAAATTCACCACCGTAACAGGTACAAGCAAGAAGAATCTGAGGGTATTGCTACTCAATGCTAGAAGTCCAAACCTCAAAATGCACTCACTCGAGGCACTCCTTAAAATGGAGAACATCTGTATCTGTGCAGTGACAGAGACCTGGTTCAAGACTTCAGAGAGTACCCCTGCATTACCAGATTATAAGTCATACCACACCTTTTGGCCATCTAACCTGGACTGAAACACTAAAGGCGGAGGTGTGTCCATATTCATTAAGGATATCCACAGCTCCAGGCTAGTTGCTCAGCATAATGCATCCGAGATTATCCAAGTGCAACTAACTATGGGCAAGACCGCAATCCAAATTGTAGCTTGCTACAGATCCCCCACCATGCCCCAGGATTCCCACTCCTCATTTCTTGATACAGTTGAAAATATTAGGGTACAACCTAACACCCTAATAATGGGCGATTTCAACTACCCCACCATTAACTGGGAAAACTACTCATGTACCAACTCTTGTGCTCAATGTTTTCTGGAATTCATAAATTCCAATGCCTTGGATCAACTTATCCACACCCCCACAAGGGGTGGCAATATCCTAGACCTGGTTATTACCAGCATGGGCAACTGGTGCTCCACACCAGAAGTCCATGCCTCGTTGGTCAGATCCGACCACAAGCTAATCACCCTAGACATCCACATCCCTCCACCACCCCCCATTAGGG
The DNA here is from genome assembly GCF_019279795.1 of Protopterus annectens. NCBI lineage: Eukaryota > Metazoa > Chordata > Ceratodontiformes > Protopteridae > Protopterus > Protopterus annectens. Next base: position 1,411,946,922 of record NC_056735.1, read on the forward strand.
AAACCACCATAAACAATTTCTCCAAAGCCAACTTCACGCTTCTTAAGACAGAAGTGGCAAACTTCATGACACCCATGCTGATGGACAATAGAGGTATGACTGCTGAATCCTACACAAATGCACTTTATAAGCACTTACATGAGTGCATGGATTGTGTAATCCCTACCAGAACCAAGATGGTATCCTCCAAAAAAAGGAAGGCAATCTGGTGGTCCGCTGCCATAAACAAACTCTACAACAGAAGAAAGAAACTGTTGCAAAAAAAGAGTAAAATCCCATGATTGGAGAAACTCCCTGGTCAGCCTCAGTAAGAAGCTGAGATCCCTCATAAAATCCTCCAAAGCTAGTTACAAAAACAAAATCGCCAGTGACTCTAAAGACAACCACAAAGCATTCTATACGTATGTCAAGAATCTCAATGGCAATACGCAGATCTGCTCTGAGTTACAGCACAATGGCACTAAATATACAGAACCAACTGATATTGCCAACATCCTGGCAGATAGTTTCAGTGCTAACTTTACCCCCCTCTTATCCCCTACCCCTTATCCCAGAATCCCCAGCGCAAGTTACACAGATCTCATCTGCCTCTTTAGCTGCGAGGTTGTGATCATACTGGCTCAGGCTTAGTATAATTTTTTGTCTCTTTTAAACTCAAATATTGTGCTTAAAATTTGATATCATTCTTCTTTGGTAGTAGTTTGTAAGTTTCTTTAACTGAAAAACCCTTATCTCATCCTTGTGCTTTACTTTTTTGCTGTGTTGGCCTTCGCCCCTTAGTCGCTAGGCCTTCTGTTATTCCCTGAACTCGTTTAACTTAGGGAGTCCCCCCCCCCCTTAAGAACAGATGTTTAAGTTAGAGGCTGTCCTTTAAGGTCTTTATTAATTTTTATTTTTTATATAGTAGTTTGACTTTTACTAAAATGTCTAAGGAAGTTAAAACCTCTGGTTTTAAAAAGTGTGACTCATGCTGTCAGAAGATGTCTCTGACAGATGGGCACACTAGTTGTGTTTATTGCTTTGGGGCTCTGCACCTGCAGGACTCTTGTGCTATTTGTCATGCCTTTAGCCCAAGAGTCCTGCAGGAGCAGAAAAACAAGCTTATCCTCCGTAGATTATTAAAACAGGATTTTCTGGCTAAAGCAACTCAGCCAGTGAAACCTTTGAAACCAGTTAAGCCATCGGCTCCTTGTTCGGAACCGACCTGTGAGCTTGACAGACCAAGTGTGTCGGTGCTGGCTGGCACTGACAAGTCTACCCCTCCGTCAGCTCTAACTGTTACTTTGGAGCCATCGTGGAGCCACAAAAGAGCTAGGTCTCCTTCTTTGGAGCCGATTCACTTGGTGCCACAATCACAATAACTCCAAAGCAAGTCCTATCATCGCTCATCTTCCCACTCCTCTCGATCTTCAAGGTTATTGGATCAGGATGTGGAGAGAGTCATCAGTAGGTTGCTTAAGTCACAGGCCCTTGCTAAAATGCTTTTGAACCCACCTCAACAGGCTTCAGCTCCATCCGCTTGGATTTCCGACTATACTTAGTTCGGAGCCGAAGTCCACTTGATAGTGGTTCTTTCAGCTCTGATGACGTCCTCATCGGCTCTGACATTGGCTCTGATTACTTCAATTCTTCCTCCCATCAAGGTATCTGAGCGCTGAAGCTCTCTCATCGGATCCGAGGGGGGAAGTGGCATCGGACCCTTGTCCTACCCCACTCTCTCCTCTCGGAGCGTCGGCTCAGTTGAGCTCGGCTCCCACATCGGCCTCAGAGGTGTTGCCCTCAATGCAGGGTGGTATTCCTGTCTCTTCGAAGCTGGAGCCCTCCTTGTGTCAAGACTGTGACACTTTCGAGGTCATGCAGAGAGTGCTGTCCCCACAGACGACTCCACGATCAGTTCCATTGGCTCCGACCCCCTCGGTGCCTGTGACAACCTCTGCTCCTCCTCCAGCCCCAAAGCATAGGGAACCTATGCCCCAGAACACCCCATTGGGTGAACCCTCTTCTTCCGAGGCCTCCCCAGAGCATTCTGAGCACGCTCCCTGGAAGACAAAGTGCAAGAGGAAGCACCTAGACTCCCCTGAGTCTGTCAACTCTGATACAGACCTGGATAAATCGGAGGGGTCCCCAAGGTCCCCCACTGAAGATATATCCTTTTTGGACATCCTTGAGATTCTCAGGCAGAGGCATAGCTGGACTTCCCTAGCCCCCTCCGAGGATGAGTCTGTATACCTGGATGCATTTGGTTCCCGACCTTCCACCTCCTGGGTGTCTCTGCCTTTTGATCCACTCATGTGTGTAGTGTCTCGAAAGGCTTGGTCAGCTCCAGATTCCATGGAACCTGTCCCGAGGAGACCCAAAAAATTCATCACAGGTACTAAGACAAACAATTTTTAACTAAAGGTGTCCCAGTTGATACCATGGTGGTAGCAGCAGCCACAAAGAGAGAGTTAGCTGAAACCTCCTCATCTTCTTAAGCTTCTGGTGTCATTCTAAGGGGATCCAGTATCTTTCTGCCTGAGATGACATGATCGACAAACCATGATGCTTTGCCAGAGATGGCCTGCACCTGTTGCCCCTGGAATTCCGGATACTGGCTAAGGCTCTAGCCACCCCTATAGTGCCTTTTTTCGGCAAGGTTCAAATGACAAATTCACCACTGTAACAGGTACAAGCAAGAAGAATCTGAGGGTATTGCTACTCAATGCTAGAAGTCTAAACCTCAAAATGCACTCACTTGAGGCACTCCTTAAAATGGAGAACATCGGCATCTGTGCAGTGACAGAGACCTGGTTCAAGGCTTCAGAGAGTACCCCTGCATTACCAAGGTATAAGTCATACCACACCTTTTGGCCACCTAACCTGGACCGAAACACTAAAGGCGGAGGTGTAACCATATTCATTAATGATATCCACAGCTCCAGGCTAGTTGCTCAGCATAATGCATCCGACATTATCCAAGTGCAACTAACTCTGGGCAAGACCGCAATCCAAATTGTAGCTTGCTACAGATCCCCCACCATGCCCCAGGATTCCCACTCCTCATTTCTTAATACAGTTGAAAATATTAGGGTACAACCTAACACCCTAATAATGGGCGATTTCAACTACCCCACCATTAACTGGGAAAACTACTCATGTACCAACTCTTGTACTCAACGTTTTCTGGAATTCATAAATTCCAATGCCTTGGATCAACTTATCCACACCCCCACCAGGGGCGGCAATATCCTAGACCTGGTTATTACCAGCATGGGAAACCAGTGCTCCACACCAGAGGTCAATTCCTCGTTGGTCAGATCCGACCACAAGCTAATCACCCTAGACATCCACATCCCTCCCCCACCCCCCATTAGGGAAACCACCGTAAAACAATTCTCCAAAGCCAACTTCATGCTTCTTAAGACAGAAGTGGCAAACTTCATGACACCCATGCTGATGGACAATAGAGGTATGATTGCTGAATCCTACACAAATGCACTTTATAAGCACTTACATGAGTGCATGGATTGTGCAATCCCTAACAGAACCAAGATGCTATCCTCCGAAAAAGGAAGCCAATCTGGTGGTCCGCTGCCATAAACAAACTCTACAACAGAAGAAAGAAACTGTTGCAAAAAAAGAGTAAAATCCCATGATTGGAGAAACTCCCTGGTCAGCCTCAGTAAGAAGCTGAAATCCCTCATAAAATCCTCCAAAGCTAATTATGAAAACAAAATCGCCACTGACTTTATAGACAACCACAAAGCATTCTATACCTATGTCAAGAATCTCAATGGCAATACGCAGATCTGCTCTGAGTTACAGCACAATGGCACTAAATATACAGAACCAACTGATATTGCCAACATCCTGGCAGATAGGTTCAGTGCTAACTTTACCCTCCTCTTATCCCCTACCCCTTATCCCAGAATGCCCAGCGCCAGTTACCCAGATCTCATTTGCTGCTTTAGCTGCGAGATTGCGATCATACTGGCTCAGGCTTAGTATAATTTTTTGTCTCTTTTAAACTCAAATATTGTGCTTAAAATTTGATATAATTCTTCTTTGGTAGTAGTTTGTAAGTCTCTTTTACTGTAAACCCCCTGATCTCATCCTTGTGCTTTACTTTTGTGATGTGTTGGCCGTCGCCCCTTAGTCGTTAGGCCTTCTGTTATTCCCTGAACTCGTTTAACTTAGGGAGTTCTCCCCCCCCTTAAGATCAGATGTTTAAGTTAGAGGCTGTCCTTTAAGGTCTTTATTAATTTTTATTTTTTTCTATAGTAGTTTGACTTTTACTAAAATGTCTAAGGAAGTTAAAACCTCTGGTTTTAAAAAGTGTGACACATGCTGTCAGAAGATGTCTCTGACAGATGGGCACACTAGTTGTGTTTATTGCTTTGGGGCTCTGCACCTGCAGGACTCTTGTGCTATTTGTCATGCCTTTAGCCCAAGGGTCCTGCAGGAGCGGAAAAACAAGCTTATCCTCTGTGGATTATTAAAACAGGATTTTCCAGCTAAAGCATCTCAGCCAGTGAAACCTTTGAAACCAGTCAAGCCATCGGCTCTTTGTTCGGAACCGACCTGTGAGCTTGACAAACCAAGTGTGTCGGTGCCGGATGGCACCGACAAGTCTACCCCTCCGTCGGCTCCGACTGTTACTTTGGAGCGATCTTGGAGCCACAAAAGAGCTCCTTCTTTGGAGCCGATTAACTTGGTGCCACAATCACAATAACTCCAAAGCAAGTCCTGTCATCGCTCATCTTCCCACTCCTCTCAATCTTCGAGGTTTTTGGATCAGGATGTGGAAAGAGTCGTCAGTAAGTTGCTTAAGTCACAGGCCCTTGCTAAAATGCTTTTGAGCCCACCTCAACAGGCTTCGGCTCCATCCGCTTGGATTTCCGACTATACTTAGTTCGGAGCAGGAGTCCATGGACGCTCCGATAGTGGTTTCTTCAGCTCCGATGATGTCCTCATCCGCTCTGACATTGGCTCTGATTACGTCAATTCTTCCTCCCATTGATGTATCTGGGCGCCGAAGCTCTCTCGTCGGATCCGAGGGGGGAAGTGGCATCAGACCCTTGTCCAACCCCACTCTCCCTCTCGGAGCATCGGCTCAGTTGAGCTCTGCTCCCACATCAGCCTTGGAGCCGTTGCCCTCGATGCAGAGTGGTATTCCTGTCTCTTCGAAGCTGGAGTCCTCCTTGTGTCAAGACCGTGACACTTTTGAGATCATGTGGAGAGTGCTGTCCCCACAGACGACTCCACAATCAGTTCCATCGACTCCGCCCCCCTCAGTGCCTGTGACAACCTCTGCTCCTCCTCCAGCCCCAAAGCATAGGGAACCTATGCCCCAGAACACCCCATTGGGTGAACCCTCTTCTTCCGAGGCCTCCCCAGAGCATTCTGAGCAGGCTCCCTGGAAGACAAAGTGCAAGAGGAAGCACCTAGACTCCCCTGAGTCTGTCAACTCTGATACAGACCTGGATTAATTGGAGGGGTCCCCAAGGTCCCCCTCTGAAGATATTTCCTTTTTGGACATCCTTGAGATTCTCAGGCAGAGGCATAGCTGGACTTCCCTAGCCCCCTCCGAGGATGAGTCTGTATACCTGGACGCATTTGGTTCCCAACCTTCCACCTCCTGGGTGTCTCTGCCTTTTGATCCACTCATGTGTGTAGTGTCTCGAAAGGCTTGGTCAGCTCCAGATTCCATGGAACCTGTCCCGAGGAGACCCAATAAATTCATCACAGGTCCTAAGACAAACAATTCTTAACTAAAGGTGTCCCAGTTGATGCCATGGTGGTAGCAGCAGCCACAAAGAGAGAGTTAGCTGAAACCTCCTCATCTTCTTAAACTTCTGGTGTCATTCTAAGGGGATCCAGTATCTGTCTGCCTGGGATGACATGATCGACAAACCATGATGCTTTGCCAGAGATGGCCTGCACCTGTTGCCCCTGGAATTCCGGATACTGGCTAAGGCTCTAGCCACCCCTATAGTGCCTTTTTTCGGCAAGGTTCAAATGACAAATTCACCACCGTAACAGGTACAAGCAATCTGAGGGTATTGCTACTCAATGCTAGAAGTCTAAACCTCAAAATGCACTCACTCGAGGCACTCCTTAAATTGGAGAACATCGGCATCTGTGCAGTGACAGAGACCTGATTCAAGGCTTCAGAGAGTACCCCTGCATTACCAGGCTATAAGTCATACCACACCTTTCACCCACCTAACCTGGACTGAAACACTAAAGGCGGAGGTGTGTCCATATTCATTAAGGATATCCACAGCTCCAGGCTAGTTTCTCAGCATAATGCATCTGAGATTATCCAAGTGCAACTAACTCTGGGCAAGACCGCAATCCAAATTGTAGCTTTATACAGATCCCCCACCATGCCCCAGGATTCCCACTCCTCATTTCTTGATACAGTAGAAAATATTAGGGTACAACCTAACACCCTAATAATGGGCGATTTCAACTACCCCACCAATAACTGGGAAAACTACTCATGTACCAACTCTTGTGCTCAACATTTTCTGGAATTCATAAATTCCAATGCCTTGGATCAACTTATCCACACCCCCACCAGGGGCGGCAATATCCTTGACCTGGTTATTACCAGCATGGGCAACCAGTGCTCCACACCAGAGATCAATTCCTCGTTGGTCAAATCTGACCACAAGCTAATCACCCTAGACATCCACATCCCTCCCCCACCCCCCATTAGGGAAACCATCGTAAAAAATTTCTCCAAAGCCAACTTCACGCTTCTTAAGACAGAAGTGGCAAACTTCATGACACCTATGCTGATGGACAATAGAGGTATGACTGCTGAATCCTGCACAAATGCACTTTATAAGCACTTACATGAGTGCATGGATTGTGCAATCCCTAACAGAACCAAGATGCTATCCTCCAAAAAAAGTAAGCCAGTCTGGTGGTCTGCTGCCATAAACAAACTCTACAACAGAAGAAAGAAACTGTTGCAAAAAAAGAGTAAAATCCCGTGATTGGAGAAACTCCCTGGTCAGCCTCAGTAAGAAGCTGAGATCCCTCATAAAATCCTCCAAAGCTAGTTATGAAAACAAAATCGCCACTGACTCTAAAGACAACCACAAAGAATTCTATAGCTATGTCAAGAATGTCAATGGCAATACGCAGATCTGCTCTGATTTACAGCACAATGCCACGAAATATACAGAACCAACTGATATTGCCAACATCCTGGCAGATAGGTTCAGTGCTAACTTTACCCCCATCTTTTCCCCTAAAGGGACAATCTCTATACTGGAAGAATGCAAAGTTCCTGTAATCATGGCTGCACAGGTAAAAAACACACTCTCCAAAGCCAAGAACACAGCATCCATGGGACCTGACAATATCGCAGGCTGTGTTCTACATGACCTACAGAATGAACTGGCACCCCACCTAAGTACCATGTTCAATCATAGCCTCACCTCAGGCTATGTGCCCACTGAATGGTGCACAGTGGCAGTTATCCCACTCCACAAAGGGGGAGCCACCACAGACCCCGGAATCTACCGCCCCATTAGCCTGATGAGCCTGGTCTGCAAGGCTATGGAACGTATCATCATGGAACTTATAAACAAAGACACTGGTAATCTCCAAACTCAGGACCCCACCCAGTTCAGGTTTGTAAAAGGCAGATCATGTCTCCTAAACCTGACAGACTTCTTTGAAGTAGTCACCAAAGCCATAGATGAGGGTAAAGTCATTCACACAGCCTATCTAGATCTCGCCAAGGCTTTCAACACCATCCCCCACTCTGGAATTATAGATTAACTCACTAAACTAGGTATAACTCCCTATGTCACAAGATGGGTTGCCAACTGGCTCACTGACAGAACCACACTGTGAAAGCAGCAGACTCCAAATCCAACTTTAGACCAGTGACAAGTGGAGTACCACAGGGTTCAGTCCTGGGTCCTCTCCTGTTTGGTATCTACTTCTCCGAAGTACACAGAAAGTCTTTGGCTAACAAATTTCGTAGATGACTGCAAACTAGGAGCCATAATCAAAACTCCAAAAGATGTGGACATCCTACAAAAGGGCCTCACTGAGACAGATGTCTGGTGTCAAAGCCATGGCCTCAAGCTCAATGCCAAAAAGTGCATTGTCATCCCTTTTGGTAAAAACTTTGTACCCATGAACTACCACATAGGCGATAGTCTACTTAACACCAAAAGTGTGATAAGAGACCTTGGGACACAGGTGGACAGTAGTCTCTCCTTTGATAATCACATCGCCACAGTAGTCAGGAAATCTTTCTATGTGGCACACCTTATCACAAAAGGTTTCTCATCCAGGAAAAAAGAGGTCATTGTTCCCTTCTACTCTTCACTCATTAGACCCATTATAGAGTACAACGCCCCTTTTGGTATGTACCTCACAAGACATCTACAACAACTGGAAAGGCTGCAGAAATACCTCACAAAGAGCATTAATGGCCTCAAACAGATGCCCTATGCAGACTGTCTCAAAAAACTGCAGCTTTACTCCGTCGCATATCGCCTACTCAGAGGCGATCTCTGCCTAACACACAAAGGTAGGTCAAACCCAGAGCTTTTGGACATGCTCCACTTAAAGAAATCCCAATCCCTACGAGCTACATGCTCTAGGGACCTAAACCTTGTCACCACAATAAACAGAACATGCTTGAGGGATAGATTCCTGTCCCAGAGACTTCCCATACTCTGGAACAAACTACCTATCTATATCAAACAAAGCTCCTCATTAGCACTCTTCAAGAAAAATCTTGATGATTGGATGGGAGATAGGAAATTCACCCTGGGGATCACTTCTGTGGCTCTGCTCGACAGTGGCACAGGAAAATTATTTTCTTGGGTGGTGAAAGCCAGGGTACCTTTTGGCTAGGCTTATATAGGCCCTAGGGTCAATAGCCTAGTACCTACCTATGAACCTATGAATCTGTCCATCTACCGAATAAAGACTGTCGTACAATGGACAGATATGGGAAGTGAATGTTTTCATCAGCGACCTTCTCCCTTAGGTCCCTGAACTATCTTTCCCATTTTACTAGGCTTCAGAGGGATCTCCTAAAAGAGCTTGGAGATACTCTGCAAGATCCCACAGCTGAGGGAGCTTCAGCCAAGGTAGCTACTCAGCTTGTGACTCTTAATTCAATAGTCAACTCCTCCATGAGGCTTATTTCATATGCACCCGATGGAGCGAGTAGAGCTGCGGGAACAGGAGTAGCTCTTGGGAGACATTCTTAACTGCGGCTGTGTCAGTTTGCGGAACCTTTCAGAGCGTCCTTCACCAGTACCCCCTTTGATGGCTCCTCTCTCTTTGGGCCTCAGGTGAAAGACATGCTTATCAGGTGCCATTAACAAGGCAAGACGCTCTCTGATGTTGGAGTCCATTTTTCCACTCCTACCAGACGATACCCAAAAGGTCAGAAGTGTGGAAAGATGTGGTTTCGAAAATCCCAGGGACCCTTCCCTGATGCACGTGGTGAATTTTCCCCCAGGGGCAGTGGGGGAAATAATAGCAATGGCAGACGCCACCCTCGTGGCAGAGGGGGTCTGCAAAATCAGGGTGACAGAGATATGTTCTCTTCCAAACCCTATCAACATCCCTAAAGGGATTCCTGTTTCAAAAAAATCCATCCCAGATGTTCCACCCAATCTAAGGGATCAGGCAGTCACAGAAGTTTCAAGGCTGCTAGAAGAAACAGCCATCCAGGAGGTCCCTGCAGACCAAGTAGGATCCAGAACGTACTCAAGATTTTTTTTAGTGCCTAAAAAGTCGGGACTGGAGACCAATTCTGGATCTCAGCAGGTTAAACAAATCTGTACAAAAAGAAAAGTTCTAGATGGTAACACTGCAGTCCATTCTCCCCTTTCTGGGTCAGGACAATTGGATGTGCTCCATAGATCTTCAGGACGCGTACTATCATATAAAAATGGACAGACGGTCCAGGAGATTTCTATGCTTCCGGCTAGGGGCCAGTCATTACCAATTCAGAGCTCTGCCCTTTAGTCTTACCACAGCCCCCAGGGTGTTCACCAAATGCATGGCAGTAGTCACAGCTCACCTGAGACATCAAGGATTCCAGGTGTTTCCTTATCTGGATGACTGGCTCCTCACTGCTACCACCAGACAACAACTTATAGAAGGACAAGATTACACCATCACATTCTCTGCTCAACTAGGCATCACAATAAACTTAGAAAAATCTGCCTTGTTGCCCTGTCAATCTATTACATACATAGGAGCAGAGCTAAACACAAGAAAAATGATTGTAAAATTGCCTCAGGAAAGAGTTTCCATTATTCAAAAACAAGTGTCACTTCTCCTGAGGAGCAAAAGAATTCAAGTCAAATATGTTCTTCAAGTTCTAGAGTCCATGGCAGCAGCCATTCTTCTAGTCCCTTTAGCACACTTTCACATGAGAATCCTTCAGTGGCTTCTTTTCACACAATGGTCCTTCCAGGAATTACCCATGTCTCACATGATGCTAATTATGGAATCTTGCAAGAGACGCCTTTCCTGGTGGATGGTCTCCACACTAGTTTCTCAGGGCAGACCTTTCATAGAACCCCATCCGGTTGCCACAGTGACCATGGACGCTTCCCTGATAGGGTGGGTGGCATTATTTAGGGAAGACAGTCCAAGGCACTTGGCAACCTCACGAGTACCACTTGCACATCAATGTCCTGGAGATGAGAGCAGTGCTCCTAGCGTTGTAAGCTCTTCAAGACTCTCTCCCTGCCGGGACTATTGCAATACGGATGAACAATATGTCAGTGGTTTGGTACATCAACAAACAGGGTGGAAGCAAGTCTTACCCCTTGTGCCAATAGGCCCTCAGACTGTGGGAATGGGTGATTTCCTCCCAACGTTTTCTGATAGCAACGCATATCCCGGGGACATCCAACGTAATAGCCTCACGAGTGGCCTCTGAAATAGGAAATTGTGGATCTTATTTTCCGCAAATGGGGCCAGCCTTGCTGTGATCTCTTTGCCTGTCCCCTCAACAACAACTGCAGCAGCTACTTCTCCCTTGTTCCTCCTCCAGGTCAGTCACCCAGGGATGCTCTAGTCCACGATTGGCCTCAGGGACTCCTTTATGCATTCCCCCCCTTCCCCATAATCAAAAAAGTCATTCAGAAAGCAAAATCGTTGGGTTGCAAAATGATCCTCATTGCCCCCTATTGGCCTCGACAGATTTGGTTTCCATTCCTTCACCCCCACCTTCTAGCTCAGCCTTGGATTCTGGACCCAGTACTGGACCTCTTGATTCATCAGTCAGGCAGGCTACACCAATCCCTCCAATCTCTCAAGCTCACAGCTTGGTTACTCCACTTCCAGTCCTAGCCAGGCTCCCCAGTTTTTCCCCAGCAGTGCATGATATTATTGTTTCCTCCCATAAGGCAAATACAAGGAAAGTCTGTGTTAGCAAATGGAAAAGATTCTCTTACTGGGCAGAATCCAGGAATTTAGATCCTTTTACAGCTCCTATACACAAGATTTTGTATTTCCTAGTGGAACTGTTGCATTCTGGGGCAGCGGCTGCTACCATCAGAGTACAACTGGCTGCCATTTCAAATTTTCATGTCGGAGTTTCTACCTCCAGCATAATGTCTCACAAAGTCTGTAAGGCCTTCATGAGAGGTACATCTCTACTTAGACCCCCACTGAAAGATCCACTTCCACCTTGGGATCTCAGTTTGGTTCTTACATCTTGATACTGCCACCCTTTGAACCAGCAGCATCATGTTCCTTGAAGTTTCTCTCTTGGAAAACTCTTTTCTTAGTTGCTATTACTTCTGCCAGACTTGTTTCAGAACTTCATGCACTATGTGTTCGCTCTCCATACCTAGTTTTTTACAAAGACAGGGTTTCCCTGAGAACTAACCCATCTTTTCAACCTAAAGTTTGTTCAGACCACAATTTGAATCAATCCATTGAACTCCCTGTTTTTTTCCCTAATCATTCCAACAAGACAGAATACAGATTACACCAATTGGATGTGCATAGACAACTGCATTTCTATCTCCATAGAACTAAAGAAATGAGAAAATCAGATCAGTTGTTCCTTTCATTTGCTAGCAACAAACAAGGCCTTCCAGTTTCTAAAGTAACACTGTCAAAATGGTTATCGGACACCATTGTCCATACCTACCACTTGTGACAAAAAGATATTCCAACAAAACCCAAAGGTCATTCAACCAGGTCAGTAGCTACTTCGGTAGCATTTCAATCTAGATTGCCCATAGATTCAATTTGTGCAGCAGCTACTTGGGCAGATCCTCATACATTCATTTCTCATTACAAAGTAGATGTGGTCTCCCGGGGCAGAGCTTCCTGTGGTTCCACGGTTCTGAAGAGTCTGTTCCAATGAGCCACCCAGGATTGAGGTGCTAGGGACGCTGTCCCATCCAGCAAGAATGAAGGCAAGATTGGACAACTTAACATAAAGAAGTTATGTACCTACCATAACGTTCCATGTTAGTTGTCCTTCATCTTGCCTTCCTTCTTGCGTCCCTCCCTCCTTCCCCCTTCCCCCTTCCTCGAGGATTGAGAGGAGTTTCTCAATGGTTTTACTGGCTAATTTGTTTTAATATTAGTTGCTTCTCAACCAAGCCATGACAATTAACTGTATATCCAGGTTTATTAATGGATTATCTTCTATGACTATGTCTAGTGTGAGCTATCTCAAACAAGATCTGGGTAGCTGGTGCTGGGCATTCTGGGATAAGGGGCAGCCTCGAGCCAGTAAAGAGCTCTCAAGCTATAGTAAGTGGCCGAGTCAGAGCCGAGGACTGGCTCCGAACCCATCCAGGAAGAAGGAAGGTGAGATGAACGACAACTAACATGGAACGTTATGGTAGGTACATAACTTCTTTTTTTACACTAGAGTGTTGTTTAGGAATAAACAGGATAAATTTGATTTTTTAGGATTCAGGGTGAGCTAAGAATTACTAAGCCAGGTTTTTATGGAAGTAAGACAATATTGTATAAGCTGTTTTAGATCACTGATGTTGTTGTTAAAACATATTAGAAATGCATCATCAGCATACTGCACTATAGCCTCAGTTCCCTCCCATCCAAGGAAAGCCAAAAGGTCCACTGTTTGACCGCAGAAACGGACAGAATTTCCGTTTTCCAGGAGAAACATATGGCCATTGCTCTAGTGCATCTTGCATAGCCTCAGCTCCCTCCCATTCAAAAAACCCAAAAGCTTCACAGTTTGACTGCAGAAATGGACAGAATTTCGTTTTCCAGGAGAAACATACTGCCATTATTATAGTGCATCTTGCATAGCCTCAGCTCCCTCCCATCCAAGAAACCCAAAAGGTCCACTGTTTGACCACAGAAACAGGCAGAATTTCCGTTTTCCAGTTGAAACATATAGCCATTGCTCTAGTGCATCTTGCATAGCCTCAGCTCCCTCCCATTGAAAAAACCCAAAAGCTCCACAGTTTGACCACAGGAATGGACAGAATTTACGTTTGCTATAGTGCATCTTGCATAGCCTCAGCTCCCTCCCATCCAAGAAACCCAAAAGGTCCACTGTTTGACCACAGAAATGGACAGAATTTCCATTTTCCAGGAGAAACATAAGGCCATTGTTCTAGTGCATTTTGCATACCCTCAGCACCCTCCCATCCAAGAAACCCAAAAGGTCCATTGACTGCAGAAATGGACAGAATTTCCGTTTTCCAGGAGAAGCATAATGCCATTGCTCTAGTGTATGTAAGCACCAGTGGGATCCTATATTTGTATATACTTTACTCATAGCACAATCTGCTACAGTGTATAATCCTTATTTGCAGTGTGCCACCGACAGCATGTACACTCACTGGGACTACCCCTCTGTCCTCAACTGGTCTGCCACACCACCTGCACTTCCACAGTAGGTAGCAGTAAAGCTAAACTAATCCCCTCTGAATAGCACCCATCCCCTATTAAATTGCTTGTCTCCAAATAATCTTACTTAGCTTGTGTACCCTGATAAAACATCAATTTCTATCTACCTATCCACATGCAACCCTGGCCCCCTAAACAGAGAATTTAACAACTGTATACAACCTACTTCTATTGCCAGCTCCTACCTGCAGTCACTGATACTTTTTCCACTCACCTCTGCTGGGGGTGCTGAGCCTGCTGTGTTCACCTTTTGGGCTCACTCCACTTCCCTACCCTGCCCCCTACTTCAGCCTGCCTCCACTACTCACAGATTTATCTATCCCCAACTCCTCCCACTGGAATCACAACCCAATCATCAAACACTCCTCCCTCCTCTCACATTACCATCCTATAGAATCTACCACATATCACCTTGTCCCATCCCACAAACCATCTGCATCCAGCAATACTTATAGCACTACTTACCACTCTAAGCTCCTTCATACAACTCTTTAATCCCCCTCACATCCCACCACCGCACCACACATCCAGCTTCAAACACCCCATCCCCAACCCTTCTCCTCTATACATGCCAAACTCTACTCCTCCAACACAACCCTATTCTATAAACCCAAAATACCACCCACACTTCTCACACCCAACCTTGCTCAACTCCTGCACCCCAACAAGCACACTAACTACCCATACTTAAAAGCTCCATCCACTCTAAATTACATAATCCACATACTTCACCAGATCTCCCTCTCTCTCTCAGACGACATACACCCCAACCCTGGCCCCATCAACTCCCACTCCATCAAACACCCAACTTCCTCACACCCAGGTAACCCCAAATCCATCCACCTCACCAGAATAAATGCTCAAAGCCACTGTAATAAAATCCCTACCCTGCATGCCTGGCTCTCACATAATCATCCTGACATTGTTGCCATCACAGAAATCTGGCCAAAACCATTCATAAAAGACAATGAAATCCTACCACCTGGCTATCAAATTATCCACAATGATAGACCTAACAAGAAAGGTGGTGGCATAACCATAGTCTGCTCCTCCTCGTATACAGTTACCCCATTCACCAACCACATCCCTAAGTTCAACAACTCTGAACTAATTATTACCCACCTAAAAATCAACAATCACAAATTTATTTGCATAGTCTCCGTATATATCCCTCCAGCAACAACAACATTCCAGTACTAAAGATATCCTTTCCTGGTTTTCCTCTAATATCAAAAATGAAACAATTATCCTAGGTAACGTAAACATAAACTGGGCCACTGTCAACTCTCAAACCCCATCTCAAACTATAAACCTCTATAATTACTCCCAACTAATTAACTGTCCTAGCAGGCCAAACAAAGATGGAACATCTGGCTCCATTCTTGACTGGATTTTAGTATCTCACCCTAACGTAATCTCAGACTCTGGTATCCTTCCTGACCCCATCAGTGACCACCTTTCTGCCTTCGCTGACCAACACCCTTCCCCACTCCAAAAGCAACAGCACTACATTTAGACCTGCAACCTTTCTAATTTCAATCCACAAATTTTCTCAGACTGTTTAAAACGAAATGACCGGACAACCTAAAAGATCCTACCAATTGATGATACTACCAGCCACTTTAACATTACATTTGATGTTGTAAATCTTTGTTCATTAATTACTATTGGGACATCAGTTCCATCCTCGGAACCGATACGACCGTTTCCAAGCTTGTGCCAGCCAAAAACTCTCAGCTAAGATCTACCCACAATGCCTCTCTCCTAGTTACTCCAGATCTTGTTTGCCGCGTTCCTAGTCAGACGTGCTAGCCATCTCTCTCAAAGCTAAGTAGAAAATTGTCATTTTTAAGATAGTTTCTCTTCAAAATTTTTTATTTTTTAGTCAATTTAGCTTTTTTACCCTTTACCTTGGTAATTTAATTTCTACCATTATTGGTACTGTCCCTCTCTCTTACATTTGACAGGCCCTTCCTTACCACTTGTAGTATTTTTTTAATACGATCGTTGCTATTCTCTCACCTTTTTCCCTCCCTTATTTTGTTTTTTCTATAGGATAGCCTTGTTGCCTTACCATGTCAGACAAAGCTAAGTTGGGGTTTAAACAGTGTGACAAGTGTGGATGTACGATGCCTAACTCAGATACACATGCTCGTTGTGTCTACTGTTTGGGCATGGATCATATTAAAGCTGACTGTGACATTTGTGCTAGTTTTAGTAATCGTACATTAGCAGAACGTAAAAATAAGCTTATTTTAAAAGGTTTAATCAAGACACCTTTTTTTGGAGGTTCTATATGGGTCAGAGGTCTCACCCCCTCCAAAGACCAAAGAACATAAGGAAAAACTGAGCCAATTGGTTCCTGCATCTCCGTCAGTTACAGAACCAAGTTGGCTCCATGCTTCACCGGTGCCCTCAGCGCAGACCTCTTCAGCACCAGGCTCTGTATCTTCTCCCTCAATGCCTTCCATGATATTCACTCCTATTTCGGTTCCAACCTTGGCACCACTGACTTCGGTGCCGTCCTTGGATCCGACATTGGCTGCTATGACTGTACCTGCTTCGGTACCATCCCCGGCCATGGTGCTGACAGTTTCTTCGGCTCCATCGGCTCCAAAATTAGAATATCTGCCAAGGACAGGATACTCTCCAACTTATTACCCTTTTTTGGGGCAGAGGTTTAGCCCCTTTCTAGAAAGACCCAATTCTCCTTCAGCAGCCTCCTTTAGAGCAACTAGGAGGTTTTCTGAATTAGATGTAGTGCAGGTTGTTGACCAGCTTCTGGCAGCTAGGGGATAGCCCATTTCAGCAAGACCTTCTGTCCCTCTTGGCTCGGAATCTTTTACTACATCTTTCCCTGTTTATCCTCCTCCAGCCTCTACCCAGATCCCAGAGATCTCAGTACTGATGTCCATTCCGGTGCATACTGTCTGGGCTCCAAAAGCAGTTTTCCCCTGTCAGCACTGACCACCCTTGCTGCATCGGCTCTAGTGGAGCTAATGCTCTCTCAGAGCAGTGCTTGGACTGTCCGTACCTTGGTACCTAGCCTGGTACCTATTTTCTCACTGGAGCCATCTATGTCCACAGCTCTGATGGCTTCCAGTCCTCTCGGAGCTCCTCAATTGGAGGTGGGCTCCTCAGGGTGGGGTGTGATCCGGGTTCCGAGGTTGTCCTTCCCAGTTCCGGGCTCCCATCCCTCCTTGGGCAGGCCTGCTGTCTACGTGATGGAGTGGGTCCTTGACTTCACAGGCTCACAGTCAACACCAGTGACATCAGTATCAGGAACCCCCCCCCGCATGCACCTCTCCCAACCCTCTATTTCAGGACCCCTGGCACAGAACTCACAAGACCCCCCCTTTGAAGGGAACCCCTTCTCCGGAGTCCTCCTCAGAAGATCCCACTGGGGAGCCACTCTGGATGAAATGGTGTAAGAGGAAGCACCTTGATTCCCCGGAGGAATCTATCACCAAAGACACTGATTGTGATGAGGGGGAAGGGTCCCCATGGTCTCCTCCAGATGACATCTCATTCTGAGACATTCTCAAAATCCTCAAGCAGCGGGGAGACTGGAAGTCCTCAAACCCTTCTTCTGAGGAATCAGTGTTCTTGCATGCCTTCCGTGCCCAGCCATCTACTTCCTGGGTGACCCCACAGGCAGATGACCTTATTAAGGTCATTGTGCAGTGTGCCTGGAAGGCCCCGGACAATGTAGAGCCTGTCTCCCGGAGGCCAGAGAAAATTTTATCTACACCTGAAGACCAGCCCCACTGGTCCAAGCAGTTAACAGTTGATTCTATGGTCATGGAGGTGGCCACCAAAAGGGAACTGGCAGAAGATAGTTCCACTGTCCATCCTCTGAACAGGGAGTCCCAAACCATGGACAGACTAGGGAAGTGGATCTATGCTTCAGCGACCTTCATCATTTGGACGCTGAACTATCTAGCACACTTTACTCGCCTCCAAAGAGACCGAATTTCCAAAATGTCGTCCTCTTTGGTAGGGGTACTGCCTGATGAGGTGCGTGACACTGTCGCCTCGCAGCTAGGCTACCCTTGAATCCATGTCGAACTCCTCGATGTGTTTGATTTCTCACATCACTGAGGGGGCATCTTGAGCTGCCGCATCAGGCATTGTCATGAGACGTAATGCTTGGATGCGGTTGTGTGACTTCGCGGACCCCTTTAAATCTTCCTTCGTCAATGCACCTGTCGACAAATCTACACTTTTTGGACCCAAAGTACGAGACACACTTGCATGTAGTGAGAAAGACAGAAAGACCTTGTCTGCTGTAGGCATACACTTTTCCAACCCCCAGAGGTCCTACTCCAGGAACCAAAAGGGAGGAAAAATGTGGTTCAAGAAATCCCAAGGATCTTTTCGTGACACTCGTGGTAAACAATCCCCCTGGGACAAAGGGGGCAACTCATATGGAAGACGCCCCTTTTGGGGTAGGGGGGATCCATGTAACCAGGGCGCTAGAGATTCTTTCTCCGGCAGACCCTACCAGTGCTCCTGAGCAGCGGCCCGATTGCTTTTCTCTGGAAGCAGTCAGGGGTCATTTTTCTCTGCACCTACCAGCCTGGCATCTTATTACTACCGATGTTTGGGTGCAGAGAATAATATCCAGAGGCTACCAAATACCATTCGATTTAATTCCTAGACCCATCAAACGAATCCCCAATGTACCGCCGAATCAGAGGGAATTAGCAGCCTTAGAAATAGAAAAGTTGCTAAGAAAAAGACTCATCCAACCAGTCCCACGAGACCAGACAGAATCCGTATTTTACTTGAGGTTCTTTTTAGTCCCAAAAAAGACAGGGGACTGGAGACCAATCCTGGATCTCAGCCTATTGACCAAATTTATCAAACCTTAAAAATTCCTGTTGGTCACGGTACAGTCCACTCTTCCCTTCCTAGGGAAGGACAACTGGATGTGCTCTGTAGACCTCCAGGATGCATATTACCACATAAAGATGGATCACTGCTCCCAGAGGTTTCTCTGCTTCCGGCTGGGAGCCAATCACTACCAGTTCAGGGCACTGCCATTCGGTCTCTCGACAACCCCCCGAGTGTTCACCAAATGTATGGCAGTTGTGGTAGCTCATCTTCGACTACAAGGATTCCAGGTGTTTCCATATCTAGATGATTGGCTCCTTACCATTCTGACAAGGAATATCCTAGTCCGCAGCCTCTCTTACACTCAAGGTCTCGCTCTCCGCTTGGGGATTACAATCAACAAGGACAAATTTCAAATGTCCCCAGTGAAGACACTGGAATTTATTGGAGTGGTCTTCAACACAACATCCTGTCAAGCTTCTCTCCCCCCTCACAGGCTTTCGAAAATAAGACACCAAATCCAAGACCTTCTTCCTCAGACTTATGTACCAGCATGTCTTGTACTGCAACTCTTCGGCTCCATGGTGGCTGCCATTACATTAGTACCACTGGCGAGGCTGCGCATGAGAATCCTGCAGTGGCTCCTTTTCGCACAATGGTCATTTCTAACTCACCCACTCGACCACATGATACGTTTTACAAACTGTTGCAAGGAAGAAATGCTATGGTGGATGAAGCCTCAAACGAATCTTTGATGTTGACCATTCTGTCTCCCTCAGGCCATGGCTGCAGTGACCATGGACGCTTCCCTGTTAGGGTGGGGGGAGCATTTCCAGGGAAAGACTGTCCAAGGCACCTGGTCCCCCATGGAGGCCAATTTGCACATAAATGTCCTGGAACCGAGGGCGGTTCTCTTAGCATTGCAAGTGTTCCATGCATCCCTACCCTCTGGAACCATTGCAATTCAGTCAGACAACATGTCAGTCATCTGGTATTTCAACAAGCAAGGCAGAACCAGGTCTTACCCCCTGTGTTGGGAAGCCATGAGGATTTGGCACTGGCCGATAACTTCCAACTGCTTTCTTATAGCAACACACATTCTTGGGAGTTCTAACCTTGTTGTGGACAATCTGAGCAGGAACATCCTGATGCCTCACGAGTGGTCCCTCAACCCTGTAACAGCAGATCGGATCTTTCAAAGCTGGGGCAAGCCTTGCTGTGATCTGTTTGCTTCCCCCTAAACTACAAATGCAGATGCTACTTTGCACCCTCAAGGGACACTGTAATGCACGATTGGCGCCCGGGTCTTCTGTATGCCTTTCCCCATTTCCACTCATCCCAAAATTTCTCCAGAAAGCTCAGAGGTTGAGAAGCAAAGTGATCCTCATTGCACCTTTCTGTTCCCTTCAAGTCTGGTTCCCATTTCTCTGGCCTCATTTGATTCACAGCCCGTGGATCTTGGACCATTCCCAAGACCTGTTATCTCATCCTCAGGGACTGATTCATCCGAACCACCACAGTCTCAAGCTCACAGCTTGGTTCCTCCACTTCCAATGATTGCCAGGCTGCCTGACATCCCATGTCCTGTTTGTGAAATTCTTCTGGCTTTATATAAACCTTCCACCAGGAAAGTTTATTCTAGTAAATGGACTAGGTTCTCTGTTTGGGCCAAAGAGCAGAACTTAGACCCTTTCTCTATGCCTATTCAAAAGATCCTACAATACCTGACTACTCTTTTACATGCAGGAGCTTCAGCATTGACAATCACTATACATTTAACAGCTATCGCCAATATTCAGAATGGACTTCATAATTCTTTGATTATGTCACACCACCTATGCAAGACACTTTTGAAAGGAGTATTACATGTTAAACCTCTGGTCAAGCCTCCCTTAGAACCCTGGAACTTGACTTTGGTGCTTCAGTCTCTCACAGGTCCTTCTTTTGAGCCCTTTGATTTATGTGATTTAAAATTTTTGTCATGGAAATCCATACTTCTAGTAGCACTTATCTCAGTGAGAAAAGTATCTGAGCTGTAGGCCTTGATTGTCAAGAGACCTTACTTGATCTTCCACACGGATAGGGTGCCCCTCCGTACTAATCCTTCTTTCTTGCCCAAGGTAATTTCTGAATTTTCCATTAACCAATCTATTGACCTGCTGGTTTTCTTCCCTCAGCATTCTAATAGAGAGGAGTACCTTTTGCACACCCTTGATGTGCATCAGCAGCTTCGTTGTTATTTGGACAGGACTAAATCTTTCAGGAAAACAGATCAATTGTTTGTGGCCTTTGCAGGACCCAGATTGGGTAAACCTGTTTCCATAGTGACTTTATCCTCCTGGCTCAGAAACATCATTAGCTTTATCTACCAAGAGAATAAGCTATCCTTACCTTCCAGAATAAAGGTTCATTCTACCAGATCTATGACTACTTCTGTAGCATTTCATTCCAGAACCTCTAGGGATGATATCTGTGCAGCAGCCACTTGGGCAAGACCTCATACCTTTATCTCTCATTACAAATTGGATTTGGCCTCCAGGGGACAAACAACTTTTGGTTCTATGGTGCTCAGGAATATCCTTCCTTAGGGCCACCCAGGACTCAAGTAGCTGGGGACTCACTCCTAATAGTAATTAATGAACAAAGATTTACAACATCAGATAAAGAAGTTATGTCTTATCATAATGTTCCATCTGTGTTGTAGATCTTTGTTTATTCATTACTTCCCACCCTCCTTCCCCCTGCCTGGACTCCTGGTGGACTTTAGGAACTCCTGGTTAGGGTACTTGCTCAGACAGAGCCTTCTACTAGTTTTCTATTACTACATCTGTTAAATAGGGGCAGGCAAACTCAATCTGGAGTAACTAGGAGAGGGGCATTATGGGTAGGTCTTAGCTGAGAGTTTTTGGCTGGTGCGAGCTTGGAAACGGCCATATCGTTTCCGAGGATGGAACTGAAGTCCCAATAGTAATAAATGAACAAAGATCTACAACACAGATGGAACGTTATGGTAAGACATATCTTCTTTTTTCCTGAACCTACTTGACCATCCAAAATCTTTCCCTAGCTATCAAAAGAAACCAAGCTAATTATGCTCCTAAGAGGCAAAAAGTGGAAACAATACCAGAACAATAAATTACCCAATGTCCTACTAGAATACAAATAACTCCGCAACACCGTAAAAAATTAATCTCTAGAGACCACAAAACCTATTACACCAAGCTTCAGTCTGAACACTCTGCCAACGCCAAAACGTACTGGAGTACTTTCTCCTCCCTCCTCCATCCCAGCAACAAAGACAACCCCTGTCCCAACCCTAACCTCTCCAACCTAGAAACTGCCACATCATTCAACTCCTTCTTTGTGGACTGTATATCCAAACTAACCTCCACCTTCCAACCCCCCCACTCCTAGTACAGCCCCCCCATCCACCCCCTGTCCTCAGACAACACACCTTTCCCCCACTTTCAGTTTCAACCCCATCCCCATTAGCACTACAAAAAAACTCCTCCAGTTGAAACCCTGCCATAATGCTCCAGATAATTTATCCCCATCCTTCCCCAAATTATCAGCAAACATCATAGCCCTGACAATCTCTATCTTAATAAACAGATCCATACAAGAATCATACGTCCCTTCAATTTGGAAATGTGCTTTCATTATTCATCTCCATAAGGGAGGCAAGAATAATGATATTACCAACTTCAGGCCCATTGCCATCCTTTCCCCACTCTCAAAAATCCTTGAGAAATGTATTCATACACAGCCAATGCCATACCTATTTCATAATAACCTGCTTTCCCCCACCCAACATGGTTTCCACCCAGGCCAATGTACCATCACTGCCCTTCTCTCCTTCCCGGAATGCATCAACCAAGCTTGTGAGTCTGGCAAACTCGTATCTACCCTTTTCCTAAACCTATCCAAAGCCTTTGACACTGTCTCCCACCCTATACTCCTATCCCACCTCTCCCATCTTAACCTATCTCCTTCTACAGCATCCTGGTTCTCCAGCTACCTCTCCGAAAGGCAACAAGCTGCAAAATGGAAATCATCAACCTCTTCTTTCCTACACGCCCCCACCACATTCCCAAAGGCTCTGTCCTCATCCCCTGACTATTCAATATATTCATTAATAACTTTCACCACTCCATCCCCAAATCCTCCCTGATCCAGTACGCAGATGACTCAACTATCATCTGCTCTGCTGACACCTCCTCCAACCTGCTATTAAAAACCCAGTCTGCTTTCACTAAAACAGAAACTTGGATGCAGAACAACCATCTTGCCCTAAATGCAAGTAAAACAAAATTAATTATCTTTACTCCCTCCAGAAACTCCTCCATTGGCTATACCTCCTTTTCTCTAATTAGCCAAAATAACACCCCATTGAAACCATTCCACACAATAAACTGCTTGGTATCATCATTGATGAGCACCTAAAATTCGACTTCCACGTTCAAACAACCATAAAAAAGAAAACACCAAAAACTAGGACTCCTATACAGACACAACCGATACTTAACCCCCTCCACCAGAAAGAACTTAGACTCCTCCTACCTACTCCCCTCACTAATATACGGAGCCCCCCCCCCCTGCTCAGCAACCTCCAACTAGGCTTACAATCCAAACTAGAAACATGATACAATAAAATCTGCAAATTTGCCACCAACCCCAAAAACTCATCTCACCACTGCAACTCAGTCCAATCACTATCATGGCTAGAGCTACCTAACTACCTGAACTTTCTGAAACTCACCACAGCCCATAAAGTAGTCTTCAAACATTCTAGCTGCCCTGCTCTCTCCAACTCCTTAATCCCCTACATTCCAACCTGCTAACTCCGGTCAGAAAATCAAAACCTCCTACTAATCCATAAACCTTCCCAACCCCCTGGGCAACTTCTGCTATCCTACTCCATAGCCAAACTGTGGACCCCCCCCTTCGAAATACCCCAAACCACACCAACTTCAAATCCCTCCTACACTCTTACCTATCCTCTAAATGGATATGCCCTTACAGTTCCCCCACTTGAGCCCCTCCACTGACATCCATTACAGCAATCGATTCTCTACTCCCCACCAACACCATATCACCCTTCTATATCACTAACTCTACTGCAGAACTACTATTCTTCCCCATTATTCCACTTCACTAAAGTTTTATACTTCTGAAATAGTCACTAATGTTAATAATCTCCCTAATAACTAGCCTGAATGTTATTCTGAATGTATATTTACATCTATTCTATACTCACTGGCATTTCTTCCCACATGCTACCTACTCTCTACTATATACACTTGCTTTCTACCTTTACTCACTCCTTATATATAGAAACCCTCAATTCCCAAATGTTTAAATTAATTACAGACTCATTGTAGAATATTTTATTTTGTTCCACTGAAACTACTGCTACTCTGTAGTCATATGCATTCCATCAGTTGAACTCTATTCTACTCTTTGAATAATGTATGTATTATACTTGCTATCCATGTTTATAATTGTCTATGAACTTTGCTTACTTGTGTTGTATTACCCATGGAGCTTTTCTCCCCAGGCATCCACTGAAAACGGGATCTACTTGGCCCAGTGGACTTCCCTGGTCATCAATTTGAAATAAAAATAAATAAATAAATATTGTGGCATGCTTGGTGGCGATGTATAGGTTATTGATGAATATATTAAAGAGTAGTAGGCCAAAAATGGAACCTTGAGGGACCCAGCTGTTATTGGGAGGAATGGTGAGTAGGAGTTTAGCCATGTTACTTAATTGGATCTGCCTGAAAGGTAATTTTTAAACCAGGAGAGTGATGGGCTGTCCCGTCCAAGAGTGATTAGCTTTTCAAGGAGGGGGGTTTGTTATATTGTGTCGAATGTTTTAGAGAGCAGATACTAGTTTTTCTATATTTCTGCTTACATTTATTAGATTTGTAAATTAGTGGAGTAGGTGAGTATGTAAAGAAAATGTCACTATTGGTGGAAAAATAAGAATGGAGGAGTTTTATAGGTATAAAAGTAGAGTAGGTTAGTGCTTGTGGGAACTGAGGGCAGGGTAGGGGAGTAGAGTGAAACTGAGTGGAGCTAGGGCAAATGAAGCTGGGTCACACCAGAAAATTTGGTGATTTTCCAACAAAAATCAATCAGTGGAAAGCAACAGATATATACATATATATTGTTTACTTTATATATATATATATATATATATATATATATATATATATATATATATATATATATATATTGTCTAAGATATATATATATATAGATATAATAGATAATAAATAGATATTAGGAGCGTTGCCAGGGTTCAGCAGCTGAAAAATAGTTGAACTTGCAAAAGTTGAAGTCTAACAAGTAAGTTTAATTTAGTTTGCCCATTATTAATTCAGTGGAATTTTATCAGTATAATATATTTTAAAGTCTAGCCATTAATCTCTGTTTTAAATTGCCCCTTAGCAAGTCTTTAGAAATATAACTTAGTGCCTGTTGTAGGTCTGCTTTAACTGGTGTTAGGATTTCAGTGGTATTTGGCATTTCCCTGCAGCTGAAACAGTTAATCCAGTTTATTCTTTGCTCTGTTTTTAATTACAGTTAGGATTATTTTCTACATGAAAAACTTCAGTCTGTAACTTATACATCTGTTTTAAGAGGCTGCATCTGAAACCATCAAAGTCCAAGTAGTTTGCATGGTTATTGAGGGACTTCTTCGGTAGAGAAGTAGTGGGCGGGACAATGTTTTAGGTAGAAATAAAGACTGTAGGGAAAAGAAAATGAAATGTTAAGATATAGCTATGATAAAAATATGTAGTTTGCTGCTATAAGTAGATAATGCATATAGATAATATTAATTCATATTAATAGCAGCAGGGATACACTTTCACTTGTGATTTTCAACACTGCAGTATGTCACATATTGTATTTGTAGAATTGTCTAACTTAACAAACAAGCAATGTTGGCATGTGCTCCTGTTCTAGTATCACTTTATATAATACTAATATATCACTGTTTAGGTTTGCCAGAATAGTGGCAATTTGAAACAAGACAGCTCTCAGATCTCATGTACAGCAATAAAAGATCTACTGCCAAATATAAAATAGGCGTTCAGAAGTGGCAACAGTAATACCTGCCAATTTTGTGATAAATATAGCACAAACAGCAAAAAGACATTCTGCATTCCAAAAAATAAAAGGCATAGAATACATAGAAAAGTACAGCTAAAATGCATAGGATACATTGAAAAATACAGGGGTACATTCAGCAAACATTCAAATTACTGTGGTGCAATGCGCAGCATTATCAATCAGTTAACGTTAAGACCTCCAATAAAACAGCTAATGTCTGGTATCACTAAGAAACTGAGATAATGCTTGTCTTGTAAGTAGTATTAATGCTTGCAAAAAATAGGTCACTAGCTAAAGAAAAATACAATGAAAAATGCAATATCTGTTCCCAATACAACTGCTTATTTATCTTACTGTTACATATATTAACTAAACACAAGGGAAAGGCGATAGTAACGATTCTCCCAGAGGGGCTGCTTATTAATCCTGATATTTACCAGACATCAGTCCTTATCATGTAACATTTTCTCCCTTTAAGAATATACCTTAAGTAGATATCAGGGCCTGTAGGTATAGAACACAGTAAACATCTAGTCAAGATGAGGAGGAATAACTAAAAAGGGGTAGATAAAGGGACAAAAATAATACACAAGTACCACCGAGTGTGGGATGTAAAGATGTGAGTTATTGCCATCTGTTCCAGGGATGTGTAACATATGCCAGCATAGTTAGCTGGAGTTTGGTAAACAGTTTTGTAAATAATTTTCCATCATTTGACTATCACACTGTCTTGTGCAGATACTTATATTAAAAAAAGTATCAACAGTATTATTATAACTGATTAAATGCTTACATTTAAACAAATAATTCTATAATTTTCAAATACTGCAACAGATCTCAGAAAAGCTCTGATTCTGTACTCTACCAGAGTCATGTGATCAAATGTGATGTCATTCTATGACCAGTACTGTGAGGATGGAACTCACAGATCAGCTTGTTTTGTTTTCTTTGGAACCTGATATAAAAGTCTATGGCAGTTATCACAGTCAGTTCAGTTGAGTTCAGTTTAGGGGGAAGTTTATCACCTTGCCTTGTGGAAGTAAGCAACTCAGCATTTAATCTTGCCTTGCTGTATTATTTAACTTAGATAGGGAACAGTTCTTCTTTAGACAGTCAGGAATTACAGTGAGATTAGCTAAGTATTGTTTTTTTCTGCATCTGCTTGAATCTGTCCAACTGTGTTATTTTTTATTTCTCCTGTGTTTGAAACTCTGATGTTTATTTCACTAAAATATTTGATAATCTCATGTTTTCTATTTTATTATTTATCATTAAATATTGCTATACCTTTTATTGTGGCTGGTCTTTTACAGATTTCTTTTAACATCTTGAGAATACTTGTGCTTATTCTAGCGATGCCTTGGCCACTCTGAAAAGGCTTGCTGTTTGGATTATACTCTACCATTTATATTGACATTGATTTTACCTAGTGTAATTGGATACCCTTGAAAGAGCCTGTTAGTATTTCACTGGTGGCAGAGTAGTTATTGTCTGGGCATAAGGAGAAACAGCTATTAAATCTGTGCCAGCCTTTCCCAGGAGTGTGTGAAAATTAAATACCCAGGTGTGGGTGTGTCAGCTACATGGAACAAGGACACAGTGCTCCAAAGTGAGTCTTTGCTGGAATCTGATGAAACAGAGAGTCCAATCCCAGGTCTGGGCGAGTGTTACCATTGTGCTCTTGAGTGAAAATGAGCTTGATGCAGAGACCTGCATTTGAAGTTACTATGTAAAACCATCCCTGTTTTAGTGACTGTCTCTCACTGGTGTCAGTGGTGAGGATTGAGGCTCCTTGATTACTGGCCCTCAGCAAAGAGGGCCCTTCACATGGGAGTCATGCCAGTATCGCCATGTTTGGGATGACTAGGATTTAAAAATGGTGCCCCAGCATTGTTGTACAGATAGGTGGAGTGGGATGGCTCAAAAGGGAGAGGAGAAATATTCAGTATGTTGCTTGTTTTACATTCAAGAGGTGAGAGAGAAAGAGAAAGAAAGAGAGAAAGAAAGAGCTACACAAGTCCCAGTGGTAGGAGAGAAAGCTTCACCCACACCAGAAATCTCATAGGAGGTCAACAAAAATAATTAGTGGAAAGCAATAGATATTGCTGTATTTTGAATGTCACCAGGGTGCAGCAGCTGAAAAATAGTTGAACTTGTAAAAGTTAAAGTCTAACAGATAGGCCTAATTTAGTTTGCCTGTTATCAGTTCAGTGGAATTTTATCAGTTTAATATATTTGATGTTAGGGCTTCAGTGGTATTTGGCATTTCCCTTCAGCTGAAACAGTTAATCTTGCATACTCATTGCTGTTTTTAGTTATAGGTAGATTATTTTATACATGAAAAACTTATTCTATAGCTTATCATACACTTGATTGAAGAGGCTGCATCTAAAGCTTTCAAAGTCCGAGCAATTTGCTTGGTTACTGAGGGAGTTCTTCAGTAGAGAAGAAGTGGGTGGGACAAAGCTTTAGGTAGAAGTAAAGACTTAAGTAGATAGCAGGGTATGTAGATATAGCACACAGTAAACATCAAGTCAAGATGAGGAGGAATAACTAAAAATGGGTAGCTACAGGGAGGAAATAACACACCACTACTTCCACATGTGGGAGGCACACCAGTATCACCAAGCTGAGTAATAAAGACTGTCTTTGCAGTGTATATATCGATTTAAGACTTTTGTTGGTTCTATAAGTGGTTTCTGTTTTCTCAGTGCTGTAAATGGCTTAGATGTAGCTACCCCTTCCCTGTTCACTGACTTGGCTCAGCCAAAGTCTTCTTATATTGTGTAGCAGATACTAATGTTGCTACCAAAAGCAAATAACGCAATTTGTTACATAAAGCCAAAATGTTTTGCGAAGAAATAATAGAAGCACAGGCCGACTGGAGATGATGTAACACTTAAATCATGTTTTCTTTGTTTCTGGTACTCCTAGGCTTGTTTTGAAAGGAATAAAAAACTTTGTGATGAGAAAGGCTTGTCACTTGTCTCCTTTAATATTTTCACTAATGCTGAGGAAAGCTGAATGAGGGTAATCAGAGTGTTGTTATCCAACATGGGTGTTACAATACCCCCACCCAGAGATTATGTTAGGATTATAAATTGTTACAATTATTTTGCAGTTATTAATAGATAAAACTGATCAATTTACAGCTTAATTCTGAATGATTAGCTGTCCATTTTTGACTTTCTAAGAACAGCATCACAATCTTTAGGCTGAAAAAATAATTTTATACATGACTATTGCTAAGAACTAGGCCCTTCTCTTCTCTATGTTTCATTGATACCTGTTGTTTTTTTTTTTTTTTTACATTGTAGGGCTCTAGAAAAAATAAGACTGTGATAAAAGCAATCAGAAAAATACAGGTAGCAGTAACAACTTTTCTCATATCTCCAACCCTATCAAAGACAGTTGTGATAATAGAAACATAGAAGATGCCTTTGGGTTATTTTCTATTTCTAGTAATCATGGTATGCCCCACCAACAGCACTCAAGTATAACCAAAATATACAGCAGCCACTTTTTCTCCTTTATATATCTAAGAGATTCAAAGAAAAAAAGGGGTGGATAATGCTGTAAGTTTCCTAAGAAAGGATTACTTCACTTTCACAGATCATGTACTTATAAATCTAAGATAAAAAATAAACTACAGGTTAATTAGGTAAAAAATGAAATACTGCCACTTTCTTACTTAGTAATTAGGAATTTAAGGAATGCGTAGTAGAAATTATTTGAGAGTTATTAGGGAAGACAGATATTTTTTTTGGAAGGGGCAGCTAGATAGTAGGATAAAATTAAAATAGAGTTTAAAATAGGGTAGAAATAAAAAGAGAAAGATGTGGGAAAGAAGTAGCATGTATTATTTAGAGGGGCTTACAAAGGTTAAATTATTTCAGAATAAGGGAAACCTCATAGAACAAAATGAAGAGCAACCACAGAGTACCGAAAAAGGAGTATATGGATAATATGCTGAAGTTTAGAAAGATTGCCATTAGCAGCTATTTTTTTATAACAACTCCAGAGCACAAAAGCATTTAGCACAACATAGGCAACTCAAAGTAAAAAGCTATTGCTAAAAGTAGGAAACCTATGACAAAAAAAAATAAATAAAATAAGCAGGGATCCCATAGAGGTATGAAAGTTTGCATAAAACAGAGGAACGTGGAAGAAAAAACAGAAATGGAAATATTTACGAAAGACTTAATCGTGCCAGGATTAGAGGAAGATGAGGGTCAACAACTAATATTTAACATAGCAGGAGCACAGCGATAACTATTATATTAACTTACCATGAGTTATATTAAATAGCTTAGGGATCATGGAGCTTCAACAAACAACTTTTTGCATCAGTTAAAATTGTGAAACATTATGGGACTTAACAACATATAACCAGGACTTAGCAAGAAAATGTCAAGTCCAGAAGAACTGTTTATCTAAGGTTGAATAGACCAATGGGGGAATCATCCAAGCTACCCTGGTAGACTAGAACTTCAAACAATGAAACGCCTAAAAACAGGTAAGTATACATTGCTTAACCTGTAAATAAATCCAGAAGGGACTCAAACTCTTCAATACAAAGAAAGCCCTTCAGCTCTCTTGCTTTATCAACTAGAAATCTTCATGACTTAAGTATGAACAGTGTCAGCCTAACAAAGCAAGTAGCTCAAAAATGACAATTTACACAATATATTTTAATTTTAAGGTGTTAAATGTTTAAATTGTATAATTTTGTAATGTGCTCAATCAGAAATGTTAAACTTAAAGCTTTGACAGATGCCAAGGCACAGGACATAGAACACTGGTGAATCATATGATATTATAAGATTTTGGTGTGCATTTTCTAGTACTACTCATAACCAGAAAAGTTAAGCACAATATATTAAATATAAATATGTAAAAATTCCTCCCACTGCTAAAAAAGTAACAAACGGCACAAGCCGCTTTTTTGACGCAGTAGGCCTCAGGCTAAAATCCTAATTTAGTATTCTTATTGCTGAGTAAAGCACAACACGACATAAAACTGCAAAAGTGCAAATAAATTAGTGAAGTTAACACATGGAGTTATTAGCCATTAGGGCCATCATAACTGTACAATGCCGACTTGTACTTGAGGTGAATGAAGTCCATGTACTACCTGATTTTGTAGCAAATTATAAATTGTAAAGAGATTTTTTTTCCTGTGGAACTTTGGAGTTTGTTTATATTGCAAAATGTTATTCTTGCAGTGCATTCTACATTTAAAGACTGAATGCATGTTGAAGAAACACATTTATCAGCATGTGTACATCATTAGGACACATGATGCAGCAAATGCATTATATAGGGACTACACTACCTGACAGAATTTTGTACAGTTTATTTTTTTTTTTATTTGGAAAAGGTAGTAAAGTCCCCATGGGGTGGTGAATAGAAAACTCGTTTAGAGGCACATGTATTTTTCTAGCAGATTAAATTTAGTGCAATTGTGTTTCCAAGATTAAATGACTCGATTTCTGTCAACAGTCTGTTAAAGAAGAAGACTGCTATTTTATGACAAAGAAAAAGTTTGTTTGTAACAATGTATTTTGTAAGTGTGTTTTTACTATTGTGTTTTAAAATACTTGAGTATTTATTCACTGTATATTTAAATGTATTGGATCATGTGATGTTCTTACCAGCTGCCGTGATTTTTCTTGTATTTAAATTATTTAAATGTCATGTGGTGTTCAGTAGGTTTCATTCTGAAAAAAGTCTAAGACTGCTTAGACGAAAGGGCTAAATTAAAACTATGTTTGCCTTATTCTACTACCGTGGATTGATATTTTTTTATCTAGATCACTTTTAGTTAAATTACAAAGGCAAACTGTAACCTTCTATGAAACAACTTATGCAACCAAACTGTGGTGTCCAAAAATGGAATAGCAGGCTAAATTGGGGTGTAGTACCAGAAATGGTGTAGGAGAGCTGCAAATCTAACAGCAGCCATTTTATAATCCCCAGGAGAAAAGCATAAATATTAATTCTAGAAACAAGCCAGTCAGGGTAGCTGAAAGTTCACATACAGTTGTACAAAGATTATAGTACCTTGCCTTCATTGCCAGATATTAATGAAGAAGCAGCTTTTCTTTTTTCAAGTAAGTCATTTGGGCATGATACATATCTGTTGACAGGCTCTGTTCAGGCATTGTAGTCACAGAAAATATGATTTTAGGTAATGTTATAGTACTTAATATAGTAAAAGTAGATGTGCTTATTTGCTTACTACCTTAATGGGTAACTTAAACTGCTTTTCTCAATTTGATGGCTGCAGTTTTGTTAGTCTTTCCATATGATGTCACATTTGTCCTCATCTTTCTTAAAGGGTAAGAAATGAAATGAGTTTTAAAGTTTCATCTTAGACATCAGCTGAACTACTAGAAAACCAAGCCAAAGCTATGTCTGTGGATAGAAATTACCCACAATGCAGCAAGTAATAGAGCAGTACTTGTGTTTTGGCAGTGTTCCCAGGAATGCTGCTTCTCAGCTAAAGCAAAAGAACAAAAATCAGCTTGTGTTCTGATAGCATGGCCAGACCCCCCCCCCAAAAAAAAAAAAAAATAAAGTATCTAAATTGTTCATAGTAAAGTCTTTTCAAGAGTGCAGTTTTAAAGCATCTATATGTGTGGTAGCTATCTGAGGCCAAATTAATTTCTCATATAGCTTAAAAATCCTAATTGTGCACTGGAATGGAAATTAAATGCAGTCTTTTTGGGGGAAATGAAGTGTTTGGTAGATTTCCGTTGTGCTGAAAAATGAAGTTCAGGACAACCAGTAAACAAAGATACTTTGCTGTGGTTAAGCAAAATTATAAACAGCACATTTAGGAAAAATAACATCGTAATGTGCACGGAGATGATCAACACAAAATAAACTGTACAAGTGTTGCTCAGTGGTGGTGTTTTTTTTTCTGTCTCAGCAGGACATGAGGAGCTCATTTAAGAAACTTTAGTCCTAAATGGAATGTTTGTACTCAAATCAGGGGGTCTATGTGTATGTGGTTTATTCAA
Organism: Protopterus annectens; assembly: GCF_019279795.1. NCBI lineage: Eukaryota > Metazoa > Chordata > Ceratodontiformes > Protopteridae > Protopterus > Protopterus annectens. The sequence continues at coordinate 1,411,979,798 of NC_056735.1, forward strand.
GGCAACATTACAAGCAGTTAGAAAATAAATATGAGCTATACTAGATTCTGACTGCCTAAAAACATTGTGTAAAATGTTTTGCCGTGTGGTTAAATAAAGGTCATGCTCACATAGGAAAATGTAGAACTGAAATTCTGGAAGAGACACAGAAATGATTATCCAATACAAATATAACTGTTACTTTTATATAGTGAGCAAAGCCTTCAGATGAGTGTTGAGAATAATATTTCCTTAACTTAAAAAAATAACCATATTAAATACTATCAGCTGGTTAGTATACTCTTTCCTACAAACATAAGCAAATAAGATTTGTTGGAACAGCTGTTTCTTAACTCTCACACTAATATTCTCTTGATACGTTGCTCTGCCCACTGGGTACATTTTTTAGTCTACCTATATATGTAATATATATATATATATATATATATATATATACATGTGTGTGTGTGTGTCTGTCCCTCTCTGTCTACATATATCTATATAAATCTCTCTATCTTTCTCTATCTCTCTCTCTATATATAGATAGATAGATACAGATGCAGATTAGAAGATTGCATAGTGTATTATCCAAACTGCTTGAAACACTGATGCATTAACCTCTTGGGATTTGACAGAATGTATGAATGGTTTACTTTCAACCTAAGATGTCTACTTTCTTCATCAGCTGTTATTTCAGTAGCAAGGTCCAGCTCAATCAATCATTGTAATTTACTAGGCACAAAAAAAGCAAAGAACACAGTGTTTTGCTGATGAGTTTGCCTTTACACCACCTCAAGCAAGAATTAATCATTCCAAGGTTCCTAAAAGGCTAAAACTAATGAATAGTATGAGCTTTGTCACATGTTAGTCTGTGTAACAAATTCTTCTCATGATGCTTCAGTAAGCTCTGTAATCAGTACAGTAGAAGGACGTCATAGGCTTCTATACGGCAACTACCTCAGCTTGGTTCCAGAGAAAGATTGGGGGGCCTATTTTTGATTGGCCAGCTTCTGTGGGGGCATTGCCAGAGCCTTACAGACTTAAAAGCCTGCAGGTTTGCTCAGTACAATGCTCTTCAGTGCTGGTTTACTCTGAGGGCAATAGAAGACTACAAAGCCTATTTTCATCTGTGTTCCTACTAAATCATTGCACTATAATGGCTTCATTGACTTCTTGGGACCAGGTTTGCAGTGTTCCAGCCCCCAGTGAGAGAAGATGCTTCCAATGACAGCTAAGTGAGCTTGGACTCCAGTGAAAGATTGGAGTTGTTGTTGATTGGCATGCTTCAGTGGGGGCAGTGGCTGGGTTTTGATTGGTATCCTTCTGTAAAACGGAAGCTTGCAGTCTTTAAATACCTGTTACATGCTCATTTCTCTGTACTACTGTGCAAGCACTTCAAAGCAATGCAGTTTTAATCCTGTAGACCATAGTCCACAAAAGGCAAGGCAACCTCTCCATACATTTTGCAGAGTACATGAATTTTACTGCCTTTTCTGTCTCTGCATAGTTGTGCAACAGTAATTGATTTTAGTACTGCATTATTATATACAGTGAAATAATTCCCTGTTTTTTTAACTGAGTAACTTACTGACTGCACTTGTTCTATGTGTATCTCTGAAATTAGCACTGCTGTCTGCTGACTGTTGCACCTTGTTGCTGTTACATTTCTGTTACTGATACCAGGTAGAAAAACAACAAATGAATTTACGATTTCAGTTATTGATTGTACATTTTTCATCACTGGTGGTGGAGTGTTTTTTATTTGTTATTGATTAATGTACTGTTATGCCATTTAAAGGTAGTGCTGTATAGTACCTCATTGGGCGGCCACGGTGGTGCAGTGGTTAGCATTGCCGCCTCACAGCAAGAGGTTCTCCGGTTCAATCCTCGGCTGGGGTGCCTTCTGTGCGGAGTCTGCATGTCCTCCCTGTGGTCGCTTGGGTTTCCTCCGGGTGCTCCGGTTTCCTCCCACATCACAAAGACATGCTGCAGGTGGATTGGACACTCTAAATTGGCCCTAGGTGTGTGTGTGAGTGTGCCTTCTGTGGAAGGTTGGGCGCCGGGCTGGCAACTCGACACCGTAAAACTCCACTGCCAATTAATGTGCGGACAAGGTGATCCGCTGTGGCGACCCCTAACCGGGAAAAAGCCGAAAGAAGAAGAAGAAGAAGAAGCTGTATAGTACCTCATTGCTGAGTATTGGATTTACATCTCTACAGATATCTCTTGTGTTGCATACTCTATTAATACTGCATTGAAGCTACTTGCTTTACTGTTACTACAACTGGAAGTGATCGTTTAAATTACCTGTAACCATTGTTATACGGTTACTGCACCTGGATTCATTGGATTAGACTAGTGCTGCTCATTTCTGCTACTGGTTAGGCTGAGGCTAAATTAGCCTATTAGGTAAAGCTATATGATTTAAATTAAATTACAATTTCCACTTGTAAGTGATTATCTTGTAAGTGATTAAATTACCATCCTGTTTGCATTTGTTGCACTTGTAAATGCTACAGCAGTCACATCTCATATCCTTTAGACATATCCCATATTATCAGGCTTTTGGTGTCCAGTCCTTTATTCCTTTCTGTTATATGACAAGAGTAGATTATTAAGCTATACTGTTTTCTTCTACCCCTTCATCTACAGTGGCCATTATGGAATTTCAGTAAGTTTTTGCCCCTTCTGTAGCCAGCCTAATAGCTATAGGTATTTTGAGGCAATATAGCAAGTGACTCATGTTTACTGAAAACTTTTTATTGCTATCTCAAGGTGATTCAGTATGTAAGAAGTATATGTATTTATTGAACTTGAAGGTTAACTTCTCATCTTAGAACACATTCAATTAGCTGAACACTCACACATACCTACAGCACAGAGCACCTCTACTATTCCACCTTATGGTGGGGTTGTTAAGAGAACACTGCCTCTAAGCCTCCCAGACTAAGTAATACGAAATCTTAGCCATTAGTTTACAAAACACCACACCCACTTTCACCCTGCATACCCAAAGCCAGTGCATATACCTCTAAGATTCTCAAGGATGAAGACACCAAGCCATTAAAGACACTAAGACTGTATCTACCAAGGGACACCAAATTTAAACTCCTAGATGTCCAAAACACCCAAAACAAGATGAATTACCACTTCATAAATAGCCATAGAACATTGTGATTTCCCCATTTGAGCATGTTAACACCTTAGCTGAAATCCCCATTAAGCCAAATCCCTTTCTACTGGTGTATTCAACTATTCATCAATAAGCTATCAGTTCTACACTGCTTATGGTCAGCATGCCCAATGCTTCCTTGATATTATAAACACTAACTCCATTTTACTAATAGCTAACCATCTTACTAGGGATCAAAATACCCTTGATCTTGTCATCATAAATGTAGCCACTTCTTGCACACCTCAGTACATATCATTAAAGTTGTTAAATCAGACCATAAATCAGTGTCATTCTCTAGTAAAACCAGTAGTACTTCCCCTGCAATATTTTTGTTTTAGGGACTTCTCAAAAGCAAATCTTTAATTACTTGATGTCCTAAATAAATTCTTCTATAATGTTCCTCCAGTGGATTCTACTGTTAAAGGTACTGCCTATGCTTTTGACTTCTACTCTCATTTAAATAGCTGCATTGATAAATCAGTCATTTATTATCATAATGATCTTCATCATCATCAACAACCCCCTTTTTCCCATTTTTCTACAGGGAGTCAGGGTGTTTTAGCAATTGTCACCACCTCCTCTTCATTCAGTCCACTGCCTACCTTCTTTGATACTCAAGACTGTCTCATGTCTTCTTACGTGCAATCCAGCATCTATTTGCTGGATGTCCTTGTTTATTCTTGCCTTCTTCCTGTTTCTGTCAAGTCTTCCTCACCAAATAATCTTCTGTTTTCATAAACATAAGCCAAAACCATTGTAATCTGTTCCCTTTGGCCTTCTCTGCAATTGGAGCAACTTTAACTTCTGTCTTGATGTCCTCATTTCTTTGTCCCACAGTGTGCATCCTACCACCTATGTCAGGAACTTCATCTCCATCACCTCTAGCTTCTCCAACTGCTCTGCTTTTACTACCCAGGTGTCTGTACCATACAGTAGTACTGGTCACACCACTGTTTTGTACTTCTTAGTTTTCAGCATCTTTAGCATTCTTCTATTACATAATACCTGTGATCAACTGTGCCATTTAGTTGCAGCATCTCTGATTCTAGATTTGACGTCCTCATTTAGACTTCCTGTCTCCTCAACTATCCCTCCCAAGTAGTTGAAGCTGTTAACCCTTTCCAGTATTTTCTCTTCTGTCTCAGTTTTCAACCTCTGGTATCCCCTATTTGTTGCTATGACAGCTACCTTGGCTGTACTCAGTTTCTTCCCTTGTGCCTTCAGTTTTGCATTCCTTCCCCCCTATTATTTTCTTCTATTCAGAGTCTGATTGTAATGCCACAGCATCTGCATATAGCAACTTTGTTGATCTAACCATCAGCCTATTTCCTACTGTTGTTGATCACTATTATGAACAGCAGTGGCCTCAGAGCTGAACCCTGATACACATCCACTCACACTGGGAACCCTTGTGGAGTCCAAACACTGTCTGTAATTGTAACACCAGGTTCTTTCACAGAGCCTGTACTAATTCTAAAAATGTTTCCAGAACTTTGAACCATCACAGTACTGCCCAATTCAGCATTATTGAGGCGTTGTCTAGGAATGCCCAGTAGGACAATTTCATCATCTCCGGCTTTTACTCCACTATCCATCTCACTGTAAGTTTTGGGACTGCTGTGCTGCATCCTGATCTGAATCCAAACTGCTCATCTCCCTTCTTACTTCTGTCTTTCTAATAGTCTAAGTATTCATTTGTCAATTACCTTCTAGATGAAGTGTGACAGGAGTTTGATACCTCTGTACTGCCCACAGTTGTGGGTGCCCCCTTCGTTCGTGTACACTAGTAAGCTTATTCTCTAGTCATCTGAGATATGCTTTTCTCCCCATACTGCTATGAGTACCCTCAAGAGCTATTTCTCCCCTATCTCACCAAACATCTTGATCATATCTGCTGTGACCTCATCTGAGCCTGCTGCTTTCTCTGACTTAATTTTCCTTCATGTTGTTCTTACTTCTTCTAGGATGGCTTCGCCTTCCTCTTTTGTGATAGACCTTATGTGTGGCATTACAGCTTCTGAGGTGTTTTCTTCATTCAGAAACTGCTAGAATTACTCATTCCATCTGCTATTGATGTCTTGTGAATTGGTGAGCAGATTGTTGCTGGCATCCCTTATAAAGCAGTCCCTACATGCACCAGATATAATGAGAAATTTAAAAACTAACTCCTATGGTAGAATATCTGTATATATAAATAATATAACAAGAAAACGTAATATTAATAAAAGTTCTATCTCTGCCTCCTTCCTCCTTTACAAATACACTTAAGCAAGCTAGTAAAGAGCATAAGGGAAACCTTAGGAAGCTCAAAGTTGAATATAAACTTTAAATAGCCACTAAAACAAAACAAACAAAAAACTGCAAATCTTTCTTTAACTATGTCCGAAAGTTAAGAACTAAAATCCTACAGTGTTATGAGTGATCCACAAAATACTGCTTACTCTGACCCAGAAGAAATAGCTGATATCCTAAATGACAAATTTTGTGCAGCTTTTACTCCACCCACAGTTATAGCTATTCCACAGATCGCTCAGTCCCAGCCACCCCTATAATTATTATGGAGCAAGTCTTTATGGCATTCTCAAAAGGTAAGAATACCTCAGCCCTGGGCCTGATCGCATACCCGGTCACCTGATTATCAGTACCAAACATGGCAGAACTGAATAACTAACTCAACTTCTTTAATCTAAGTTTTCTCACTGGTTACATTCCTGAAGCCTGGAAAACAGCCATTGTGATTCCATTACCCAAGGGTTGCTGAACTATAAACCCTGATAAATATAGACCCATTAGTCTCACTAGCCCTATATCACTTCTGTGGCTCTGCTCAACAGTGGGATAGGAAAATAATTTTCTTGGGTGGCGAAAGCCAGGGTACCTTTTGGCTAGGCTTATATAGGCCCTAGGGCCAATAGCCTAGTACCTACCTATGAACCTATATGAAAATTTATGGAATGTATTATCTTAGACTTCATTAATCTAGACATTAAATACCTGTTAACCTTAGACTCTCATCAATTTGTCATTGTCAAAGGCAGGTCCTGCCTCTTTAATCTTGTAATTTCTTTGAGAAAGTCACCAAAGTAGTGAACATTGATTATGCAGTACACAAACCACATCTGAATATTTTCAGGGCCTTCAATACTATTACCCATGCAGACGTAACTGACAAACTTGTAAGTCTAAATATAAATCCATACGTTGTCTGACTGAACCCATGTCATTAGAGTCACAGGAGCCAGTTATGGAAGCAAAAAAGTTACAAGTGGTGGACCACAGGCTCAGTGCTAGGTCTTCTGTTATTTGTCATGTATTTCTCAGACCTCAGACCAACATTGCTGGCCTCTTGGTATCTACATTTGCTGATGGTTTTAAGATGGATGTTCTTATTAGATCTTCCTCCAAAGCATTAGTAATCAATATGGATTGTTAACAAATGGTGCAAGGATAATACATTCCAAATAAATGAAAAAAAAAAGTAATATAGTTAATTTTGGTAAACAAAACAATCTCACATCATGCCATATAGGCGACACATTCCTACAACCAGACACTGTTATAAGGAATCTAGGTACTCGTTGCTAATTCCTTATAATCTGACCATTTTGTTTCCACTGTAGTTCAGAAAGACTTCTATTTGGCTCATTTGATTTCCAAGGGCATCTACTGTCTTAAATTCCTCCATGCTCATATCTCATCAGACTCGTTATTAAATACTGTGACCCTCTTGTCATGTATTTGTTTAAGCATATCACTCAGCTAGTGAGACTCCAGACATTCCTAACTGAAAAGATCAATGTCCTCAAGAGCAGAATTACCAGGACAAATTGAGAGCTCTTTCTCTGTACCTTGTTTCTTATAGTCTTCTATAGTGAACTTTGTCTAGCCTTCCAAGTCATAAAAATTCAGCCCTCATTGACCTCCTACTTCTTCACAGAATAAATGGTTCCTCAAATACTTGGTTAAAGGAGCTAAAAGTTCATCAGTAGATAAATAAGACACTTTGGCATGATCAACTCAAATTCCAACAAAAAAAAAGTGAAGTGATGCAGAAGGATAAGAGTTTGTTTAAATATAGACTGCCATTTGTCCAGATAAAGTGAAGCTAAGATTAGTAGCTCAGAGACTATCTTATACCTTCCCCTACCTAGGGAATGATGCAATAACTAAGCAAATAAAGTGAACAGGGGTGGGTATTATTAGATTCAAGTCACATATTCTTGGAGCTGTATCAAACAAACACCCTTGATACTGGCAGCTGATGCCATCAAATTTAGCAGGATTGTGTGCACTAACAGAGGTACCTGTTTCATTAATGGGGTAATATTTTCAGAATGATAACTTGTTAACAGGACTGTAAGCAAAAACTGTTAACATTTTATCCTAGAATATCAATATTGCAAAATCCCTATTAAAAGGCTCATACTGTTTATTATTTGGCATACATGAACAGGAAACCTAGCTTTTAGGTAAGAAGCAGAGGAAACTATCAGAAAGGATTGCTGAAATCTACTGATTATAACATGTAAGACAGGAAGAAATACATATTTTGTTGGCTATGACTGACCTGCATATCCAGGAATTCTTGTAAGGAAACACACTTAAGTAGATGCTTTAAGGTTTGAGAAGGGTGAACAAGGAAAACAGGCATTTGTTTGATTTTAGTGTCCATTCTTATTCCTCTCAGATTAGTAAATGCATTCAGGATAATGTATAAAACAGATCAAGATGAATTAGGAAAGACAGTAATAGCAGGCAAAATAAACATACAATGGACCACTATAAGTATATGTCAAGAGGACAAAAGAGTAGATATACCTCACCTCAAAGGCATTAGGTACTGACATTTTAGAAATATAAATGGGCTTACATATGATGTCTGGCCAGACACAGACTTACGTACACACACACACACACACACACACACACACACACACACACACACACACACACACACACACACACACGCAAACACGCACACACACACACACACACACACACACACACACACACACACACACACACACACACACACACACACACACACACACAGTTTATTTGCTGTTTGTGTATTTTATTTATCTTGCATGTAGGTGCAGAAACCAAATTACTTTGATGTATAGAGATATCAAGATTTAAAGATCTTACATGGATGTAAGGTGCAGCATTTTCATAGACTTGCTCTATGGTTTTAAAGATCCATCCATCACCCCTTTTTCCCATTTTTGCACACGAGGTCAGGTGTCACTTCAACAGTGGCAATCATCTAGAGCCAAGGATTACACCACCAGGTGGCTAGCGCTGCAGCGGTAGTTCTTCCACACCACACACTCGCATGCACACTCACACCTATGACCTATTTAGAGTGTCCAGTCCACCCACTGCATGGCTGTGGAATGTGGGAGGAAACCCACATGAACACAACGAGGACATGCAGACTACACACAGAAGGCACACCAGCCAAGAATCAAACTAGAGAGCCTCTTACTGTGAGGCGACAACACTATCCTCTGTGCCACTGATGAATACAGGCAAAAACATCCAGGCACTAAAGAAGGGTAAATATTTTAATATTACAGGATAAGAAAATAGTAGAAGATTTAATGAAAATATATAGGGGAATTATGCATGTAGAAGTAATGGGGGAAAGGGAAATACAAGCAAAATGTGACATATCAAAATATCATATTAAGGAAAAAGTGACTAAATAAGGGAAAATAATCATTGAACAAGAGGCAAACAGACCAGGCTAGAGGAAAAATTAAGTCAACCATGGAAAGAAGAAACATTTAGGCTTTTGGGCTTCTGGGCAAACATGTGGGAAGAGCCAAAAGATAGTCAGTCATCTTTCCATTTATCAGAATTTTCTTTGGCCTAACTCCTTGACCCTGTTTGCTAACCTCAGAAAAGTAGAATGAAGGTCAATGGGAGTGTCATGCTTTAACAGCTCCCACTGCCTCACAGACCAGCAACAATCCCCTGAGTCCCAGCCTCCACCAAGGTTCATTGACTGATGTCCAGCCTATTCCCACTGCCACCCCACCATCCCAATATAGGTATGCTAATTCTCCCTGCTTGCATGTGGAATTTGAAGCGACCTCAGAGCAGGTTCTGTCCTTGTAGAGAGACCCTCTCTAGAATCATGACACAAAGGGTCTGCGGGCATGAGTCTTGCAGGCAGCGATAACTGAGCTGGCAAAAGTGGCTTGATTATCATCCACTGTGATCAAAAAAAGAGCAAGAAGAAGAATTTAGTGCAGAGACAAACATAGTAGGAGCTTAAACAAGAGCTATCAAAGCTGTACAGTTTTAAAGTCCAGCAACAATTGTTATGTTAAGAATGGAGGATAAACCATAGAGGCAAAAACGAGTGTGAAATGTTGTACAGAGGCAACAATTGTCAGTGATGAGTCTGGATATGCAGCAGCAGGACAAAGGGACATGAAGCAAGTATTACATTGTCTGCAAAAGCTAAACAATGCTAAACTGGTGTGAAACAACATGGAAGACATTTATCAGAACCAAGCCATCCTCAGTTATCCAAACAAATAGGGTAGAGTTGAAGATTTGGATAAAATATCAGCAAATAGCTAAACTTATTATGAAAATGAAAACTAAGAAATACCCTGTGGTGAATGCAACCTCTTAGCCCAAGAAATCTGGACAAAGCCAAAAATAATGGTGGGCCAAAGGCCCAAAAAAAGGGACAAATGCTATAAGTACTTAAACTTAGAAAGTTGCTAGAATAACTTTTTTTTTTCATTAGCTTGCATTTTCTGAAGTATCCAATGTCTGAAACTCAAATGTTTGTCATTATTTATTAACTTCAAACCACAAACAGACCAAAAATGTGACACAAAAATCTGGACATTCTGCAAAAATCTGGAAAGTTTAGAGGTATGGTTGCTTTCTTTACTGAACATTTAAAAAAATACTACTACTCTAATATCAGGAAAGCTATTCAGGAAATATACACAAAAATTGTGAGCTCTTTATTAGAAATATGATAAAAGACTGTTATCATTTCAACAGTTAAACTGTATTAGTCTCAGGAAGTAGTGCAGAATATTTTAATTCATAAATATAGATATTAAGTCATTCATATGGATACTGGCAGCTAACTAGATTTTTTTATACTAGCCACTTAGTGGTGTGAACCTTGACTCTAGATGATTGTCACTGTTGAAGTGACCCCCTGACCCCAAAATGGGAAAAAGAGTTGTGGATGGGTGGATCATTTCTCAAAAATCTTTATATATAATGTAATAAAAGGTATGATTATCTTGTTTGATGGTACCAAAATACTGCAACTGACTCTTATAGATGCCAAATTCAATAAACAGAAGAAATCAAAAGGGAATGATGAACATAAATAAAAGCCCTAACAAAATAACCAGTAATATCTTAGAATTAAAACAAAAAATGACAAAGAAATTACAGCAAATAAGTAAAAGACAAAATCTAACTGACTCTATTAGCCTTATCACTTTGTAATTTATTGATCTGGAAAATTATTGTGGAGTACTTTTTCACACAAGATGAGGCAAAATGGAAACGAGAAATGAACAAAGCCAGGTACTAGAGGAAATGTTGGAAGGATCAGATTAAATGTTGGACATACAAGACTTGTAATATCTTTCAGGGAACACAATGTAGTGGACAGAGTGCTAGAACTGAAGGTTCAACATTCATCACTTTTTGTCCTGATACAAATGGGAAGTGTTACACTTTACCCCCATGTCACACATTCAGTGACCAAAATTCACTATGACATCATCACACCCAGTGCACAAAATTCACTGACAGCATCAGTTGCAAATAAATTTACTACTATTCTAGATTAACCCCTGTCTCTTTGCTCTCTCTAACCTATCCCCTCCTCCACATTATCTCCCCATTCCACTCTCTACCACTTCCTTACACTCTCAACTTCCACCTCCCTGTATTGTCTTTTGTTTGCGGTTCTACCTGCCCTTAGCCTTATCATCCTATCTGTCACTACAGCCCAATTTAAGTAAGAATAACCTCTGTAAATAGAATTGTATATACCATGAAGTTAGATAGATTCCTACTCTTTTAGACTGACTTATACTATGCTGTTATAATGTTTTTACATGCTGGATATTGTAGTAGATTGACTCCCATTGTGTTAGACAGACATCTGTGATGCTGTTCCAATGTTTTACATGCTTAATATTGTATTTGTACTCTTCATTTGTACTGTAAACTCCGTCTTTGCCTACTATTACATTGTATTCACTTTTTTGCACATCCACCAGAATCAGTGCTCAACCATAGTCAACAAACGGTAAATAAATAAATGTTTGTCTGTCCAGACAAGTCCCAACAAAAGAATAGGCAGTTGAAACAGACAAAATATGAAAGAATGAATTGTACAACAAAAGTGGCAGAAACGATTACCAAATGGAAATGGGGTATGGAAAGTAAACAGAAAAAATAGAAAAAGCTGTAAAAAAATTCAAACACAAGGCCTGCTGTAGAGAATTTATGTGAGTAAAACCAATTATAATAAGAAAGGGCAAAATCATACGTATTATCTACAGGATGAAAGATGCCATTTAATAGGTAATAAATAGACAGAGAATAGTTGAGGAAAAGCTGAAGATAGGTATGAGAAAGGAATGATAGGCACATTAATGGTTAAACAAAAAAAATGAATAAATAAATAAATAAAATAAGATGGACATTATGAAAAGGTCCATATGGAGAGACCAGATAGATGAATAGACTAGGAGATGTATTGTAAAACAGAAGATGATAAAATGAATGTGCTAAAAGAAGATGGAAATATTCGGGCAACAGTATACAAACTTGGAGCACTAATGGTATAATTACCAGTTGTAATACACCCAAGAGACGATGTGTGGGGGAAAATAATGTCCCATATTCCATACAATAAGTGTTCAGCTGGTGGTATTAGACCCAAGTCCTTCAGCTGGTATATATGACTACATAAATCATACATTATTCTCTTGGTTTTAATTTCAAAGCAAAGAATTTTTGTTTATGCGGCATTTTCAAAATATCAACTATACTGCAGTTAAGTTGCATTGTATCTATCATTTTAACACCACGCTCCTTAACTGGTGACTCTAGCCCTCCCTACATAAGGAATGATGCCACAGCACACAGTGAAACAACATTCCCAGCAAAATCCTTTGAGCCTAGATTCTGCAGTATGAAAACCAAGTTCAGAACAGTTAAAAAGGAATGCAGTTTTAAGCAGCAATGCAACACAGTCCAGCACGCATATTTTCCACAAATTGTTTTGCAAATTTCTTTTAAAAATGACCATGATATCAGCACTTCTTAAAATCTAGGGACATATTATCAACATGCCATATATTCCACAAAATCCTCAGTCATGTAAAACAAAGTTCATACCTATTCATATTCAAGTGCAACTTGGATCTATGGACGAGATACAGCATATTTACCCCAGAACTATCTTCTGTGGTAGTAATGGACAGAGGCAGATCCTAAATGCATTATTCCACAAATAGGTGCCCTCAAATTATCTATGGTATGATCCCAATTATTGGGTAATATAAACATTTATTGACCATGGGATGAATAAAGCCAATCTAACACCAGATGGGACAGGTTAATTCAAATACCAGAAGGGAAACTGTCTTGGCTTAAAATGGCCCAGAAGGACAGCAAGCCTAGTACTTGCCTGTTTGTCTATGAAATTCATCCACCTAAATTTTTTCAACTTTGTGTCCTAAAGGATAATTTTGCTCAGTGGGTATAAAACTATCCTTCAGGACAGAATTATGACAGTTCTGTACTATGTGACTGAGACCACTGAATATTCTGAAAATTTGGTCTCAGGATTACCGATAATTACAAGTTTTGTTAACCTTTGTTTAATCTGGCGAACATTTACTTCTAACCTGACAACTGTAATTGTTCTGAACATAAATCTTCAGTATTGTAAATTAGCAGAATGCTTCCTCAAGGAATGTTGTTTCATAAACTATGTCATAAGTATTGCATGATTTGACCCAAGAAGTTGGTTTCACATAGCAGTTGTGAAAATCATTCTAGCAGTGGAATTGTGCAGTCACAATCCAAGTTAATAGCACATACATGTATCAAATAAGCGTTTTGAATGTCTGATTAAATGAGTAATAATTGTTAAAGCTATGAGTGTACATTTATTTTGGCAAGAGGTTTTGTAAAATATTGCGCTTCATGTAGTGCATGCCATACTTCTGGATGTGATGCTGCTGATGTTCTCCTAATCACAGGCCTCCTTACAGCTTGTGTATACAGTGCATTTTTAATACAGATGTTTGACTACTACCACAGCTCTAATCAATACATCCCGGCTTCATGTTTCTGTGTATTTGTGTCTGAAATTAATGTATAACTCATTTTATATCAAGACTGAGACTAAAATGGTTCCAAAGGATCAACACTGTACTCAAATTGAAATAAATAACTATCTAAAGAGCAGGTCTTATCTGCCCTCTCCAGTGCCAAAAACACAGTCTCTATGGGACCTGATAACATCCCAGACTGCGTTCTCAATGGTTTAAAACAGGAGTTAACAACATCATTGGGTACTCTTTTCAACCACAGCATAAGAAGTACTGGTTTTGTCCTGCTGAATGGAAAACAGCTACTGTTGTCCCCATGCACAAGGGGGGGGGTGCATACACCGACTAGGGGAACTATAGGCCCATTAGCCTAACCAGCCTTATCTGCAAGGCCATGGAGAGAATCATCATGGACCTTATCAATAAGGATATAGGAGATCTTCAAACACTTGACCTGATCCAGTTTGGTTTTGTTAAAAAGAGATCCTGCCTATTGAAACTGGTGGACTTCTTCAAGACTGTCACCAAAGCCCTGGATGAAGGCAAAGCTGTGCATACAGCCTACCTTCACTTGGGTAAGGCCTTTGATACAATCCCCCACTCAGGCATCATTGAAAAACTCACCCAGCTGGGGATCAACCCATATACTATCAGGTGGGTTGCAAACTGGCTCACCGACAGAACACATATAGTCAGAATAGGGGACTCCACCTCCATCAGCAGAGCCATTACCAGTGGTGTTCCACAGAGATCAGTGCTATTGCCCCTATTGTTTGGAATCTACTTCTCAGAAGTACAGAAAAAAACAAAAGGTCTGTGGCTGACAAAGTTTGCTGAAGACTGCAAACTAGGAGCAGTCATTGAGTCCACAAATTATGTCAACATTCTATAAGAAGGATGTATGCAAACCAATGATTGGTGCCAAGGTCATGGTCTAAAACTCAATGCAAAAAATGCATTATTGTCCCCCTTTGGTAAAGGTAATGTCCTGCAGATTACCATATTAATAACAACACCCTAAGCTCTAAATCAATAGTGGGAGATTTGGGCACACAGGTTGACAGCAACCTTATTTTTGATCACCTTGTCTCCACAGTGGTGAGGAAAGCCTTCTGTGTTGGTCACCTCATAAGCAAGGGCATAACTTCAAGAACAAAAGATATTATACCCCCCTGTACTCTTCCCTCATTAGGCCAATAGTAGAGTACAATGCTCCCTTTGCTATGTACCTAAACAGGCATCTGCAGCAACTGGAGAGACCTCAAAGGTTCCTCACAAAGAAAATTCAGAGTCTTCAGCACATATCTTATGTGGACAGACCGAAATCACTGTCACTATACTCTGTATTGTTTAGACTACTCAGAGGTGACCTGTGCCTTGCATACAGAGCAACCTGTGATCCTGCCTTAATGGAAACGCTGCACATTCGTAAGTGAAATGGTACACACTTCACTTGCTGTAGGGACCTTAATCTAGCAAGTGACATCAGTGCGACTTGCTGGAGAGACAGATATGTCTCCCAGTGCTTGTCTCTTCTGGAATAAACTTCCAATGTAGGTTAAACAGAGCCCCTCGTTAACCCTTTTTAAGTGTAACTTGGATTACTGGATGGGAAACCACAAATTCACCTCAGGGGGGGTTTCACCTATGTCCCTTGTGGATAAGGGCAGTCGGTGCTGATTTTATCTATTTATAACACAGACCATATCTCTAGACCCTAAAGGGAACAAGGGTTCAACTTGGCTAGGCTTGTAAGGGCCATAGGGTCATTAGCCGAGTAACCTCCTATGAACCTATGAAGCTATAAATGCATAAATTAATTTATTAAATAATTAATTAAAATAGGGAAATTACATGCACAGAATAATCAGTAATATCATGATAAGTATTCATTTCACAGCATCAGAAACAAGGAATGATCCTGGTTTAGATCTTTCTTCGTATTTCTACACATCCTTTCATCCACTGAAGTAGCACTCCCTACCCACCCAACAAAATATGTAGTATCATAGCAGAGTAACTGTACTAATATTTTCCATACTAAATGTCCCCTTATGAAAAACTGCATATGTTGTTGGATGCATCTCCAATTTATAAATTAATTTAAAATTTAAAAATGGAGGATTGGATTTCAAGTTGAGAGAACCCTAATTGTAAACTAATTTACCTAATTTTATGACTTGAACCATTAATAAAGTGTTTTGAATAGAGCATATAAACTAAAGAGTAGTGCAGATAAAATCAGGATTTCACAATTAGTCCAGTGTTAAGGACAGCATTTTGCATTGTCATGAAGTTCGCTTTTGCTGTCTGAGTTCCATAAATATCAGTTTGTGATGTGTGTTTTGTTAAAGTGTGAACTATGTTAATTTTATCAGAAATCATACGGAGAGTTCAGCTTAAAAAAGTGTGTTTAAACATATCACTCCTTTGATGTAGATGGATTATAAAAACCTAGCTCACGTTCTCGGGAAAATGTAAGACTGATAAGAAAAATGTGTTTAGATATAAATAGCTACTTAAGAGGATAAGCTTTCTGAAGAGTACAAAAAGTATTTGTTAGTTAAATGTTTTACTCATTACAGAGTTGCCTTCTCGAGTTTTGTCTGACTGATTTCTTTTTAAAGTAAAAAGCCACACACATGTTTTCACTTAACATTATAATAAAAAAAAAATCTCCGCTCAGAATCATTAACTTGCATTATTAGCTTTTATTACAGTTTAATCTTAATGGTCACATGATGAAGTCAGAAAACTGTTTTGCTTTGCACTAAGCAAATTTGCATGACAAGCAGCCCTGCACAGGGTATGTGCTAGTCAGAAAGATAGGCCCCAAAACTTGGGCAGGCCAAGTGACATGGTCGGGTGGGGTATATGCTGATGGTTGTATAATGACATGGTGATCAGCAACATTGTCACACTGAGCATTCCAGGATATGCTAGTGAGGCAAAACAAAATGGAGGAGCAATGCATAGATGTATGAATGCCATGCAACAGGTCCGCACCTGCTGCATATTTGAATGTGAAAGAGTGTTCATGTTCAGACCAAGGGAATCACTAACGAATGTTAGGGGTTACTACTGCATTAGTAAATATGTATCTGCAAGTGGCTCTTATTGTCATGGCTTTGCCCAATGGTGCATGATTTTGTGCAGGCCACCCTGGTAGTTATAATGACTCCCACATATGAGACTCCTCTTATTTGTACCTACATTTTGTGAGGGGGCAACATCCCCCATGGGTATCTTATTGGTTATGTCTGATATGACCTTTATCCCTTGCCTGGATCATGACACCCATAAGAAATCCACAAAAACATTAGAGACCATGGCTACAACTGTGCCCAATCACAAACAAGGAATATTACTGAGTGTGCTTTTGGACTGCTGAAGACATGCTTTTGCTGTCCAGATTTATCCAGTGGTGTTCTGCAGTATTACTATGGTATGCGTTCAAAAATATTGTCAGGTTGTGCAGTGTTAGACAATATCATACTTAGGAGGCAGTTACAGAAGGGTGGGTACTTGCAGGAGCAGCAGTCCCCAGCACACCAGGTAATGGAGGATGAATCAGAAGATGAGTCAGTGGAGGAGTCAGCAGCAGGGGATGATCATGCCAAATGGAGGAGGGAGCAGTATGCCGTGACACTATCTAAGAGACAGTAGCTTGCACATAGTTTCAGAATATACTAGAAAAGAGTAAAACAGACACATTACAGTAAAAGGGAAGCATGCGAAAGCAACATCTCTCTGTGCTTACTCATGCATAAACTAGCAAACCTGTGCATCAAACATAGGCAACCCAAGTAACAGTGTACAAATGGCAGGGCACAGTTATCATCATTTGCACAGGTGGGGAAGAGAACACAGAAGTGGATGTTTCTCACAGGGAAATGTGTGAGTGCAGCGTATTATTAAAATAAATGCTGTTGTGTGTATTGCCTGTCAATATTGGTGAGAGCTTTAATTTAAGTCTTCATGAAGGGCCAATGTCAGTGGAAGTGTGTGTGTTATATACTGGGGGTTGTGATGGTATGATTGTGGATGTGCTGGGGGACAGCCTCAGCAGTAGTTGCAGCACTGTGACAATCTATGGGACAGGTCCAGGGTTTGCATGTCAAAGGTTTCAGCATTCCATCCATGTCTCTACTCATGAGGGCTGGCTCTACCAGGGTTGCATTGGATGTACCATGGCCCTGGTTGTGTGGCCATGAGTGACATCTGGTATGAGTTGTGCCAGGATGTCCTCTCCTGGGTGTAGATGCCTCCACAATAGAAGTCATAGTGCTATAGAGCAGAATATTGTTCAACTATGGCCATGATGGCTACCTTCTCTGGTTGTAACAGTGGACCACTGAAGCTGAGAGGGCATGGCCCATTCCAGTATGAGATTGAGTCTTTCTAAACAATCACACATACAGGGCATGCACTCCCATAGGTTGTTACACATGTTCTGCATCACCCTCACTAATTCTGCCATAGCTGTGGTGGTACTAGCCTATGCCTTCACAGTGGCCCTGCATATATGATTGGCTACAGCCACTAACATGCCAGCCTCAGGGGAGGACAGTGACCATGCCTTCAGCAAACACAGTTATCTGCCCCACTGTGTCATCTTCTCTGCCCATGGATACTAGGAGCAGATTCTGACATGTGTCCATTGGGGGGCACCACACTTCCCTGATTGATGGTGTCATGAATTACCTGTCATCCCTGTGTGATGTATGAATCATGGGAATCCACAGGAATAGTGGCTATGTCCATAGTGTGTGTAGGAGATGCAATGGTCTCATTTCCTGTGTCCAACATACACTCTGTACTCCCTGACTGTGTCTCCAACATCAGGCAGGGGCAGTTCCACAGTGCTACTGCTAGATTAAGTATCACCAGTGGGTACACCAAAACAGAGTATCATGTGTAAGTATGACCCAACATCAGAAGTATAAATGAAATGGACATTTACCAGTACTAACATTATAAAAATAAGTATTTTAATTGCATATCTTATGCAGATGGCCGTGGAGTGGGAAATCATTGATGTTCTTATATACCATAAATCAGACCACTTTAATAATTTGGATATTGACTAAGGGGTGCAGAAAACTTACAAGTAGTCTTACAGAGAAAGCAGTCTACATAACTGGGGCATCTCCAGTTGATCATATTGCTGGCCACTTCAGCTCTACTCCAACACCCAGCAACACACTGTGGGACTGTGTGGAGGTGCATTTGCCTCTGAGAGAGGCCAGGAACTCCTTTATCTCTATGAGAGGTAGTTTACTCAGTGACCCTCCCACCCATTGGCCTACCTTCTTGTGCCAGGTATTCAGCTCTTACCTAGGCAGCAGGTAAAATGCCAATGGCCTTGTTTTGAATTATCTCTTAATTTTGGTCATGGCTACCATCTGCATTAATGCCTTTCGCCACATCTTCCCAATCATGGTCCCAGTAAGCCTGGTCAGCTGCGAGTAGGCCAAACAGCTGTTGTCCATAGAGAAAGAGAGTCTGTAGCAGCACAACATTCTCTACATCTGTGAACTTTGACCTATGGGCATATTTTCCCAGAGTCTGCAGTGTGCTTCTGCTTCCCCTGGTTTTTAGGCATTTATCTGCAGACAGGAAAAACAGTGGAATTACCCAGCATTGTTTCTGAGTGGCTCTGCAAAATCCTTACACCACTGGTCACTCCCTTGGCCATATAGCATGTTGTTTATGTGCCTGACAGTTATATATCCATATCCGCTCTGTTTATTTAATGTCAAGAACATAGGTTTACTGAGTCAATGTCTCCCACAAAACAATCCTTATACCACTGGAACAGACCAAAGTGACATGACTGTTTTCTCTCAGGGTTAAAAGAGTTTTGCAAATGATATATTTGTGTAATATATACAATAGTTTAATTTATGAACTGAAACTAGTTTCACCAGGCCCGCAAGAATGTATTGAACTATGGTCTGAGTATGTGTTGATGGATGTGTCTCCTACTATACTTAACATCATACATCACCCCTATATATACATATATATATATATATATATATATATAGATACATATATATATATATATATATATATATATATATATATATATATATAAATCCTATAACTTAAGGGACACATTTGGGTTTCACAGCTAGGCTTATAAAGGTCTTGGTGGTTGTTAGCCTAGTTTACACCTATGTACCTATGACAGTCCTTCAGCTCAACAAATGCTTTACCCTTGCAGTACCCCTCTCAATACACCATCCCAAAACACTTACTGATAGCCATATCTTATATTATTTCAATAAATTCAACAGTATTTTAAAGCAGCCATACTTCACAAAATGGACTTGTAAAATGTAGCACTTACTTTCTACAAGCCAAGCTTTACTTTGCCTTAACAATTCCTCTGAGTTTCAGCTGTTGCAAGTCAAGAAATTGCTGCCCTGCATTTTCTTCTGTAGATCAATGAGGCTGTGTGCCTCCTGTCTTGCTTATATCATGCAGATTCACTTGGTTGGGCACAATGATTAATTAACCCTCAACTCATTATTGTTTCTGAATCACTAAATCTGTGCAATGAGAACACCTGGTAAGCATTGTCCTCAGCTGTCTTTGATGCTGTGCCCATGCCTGAGTCCTTGCAGGCAGCTCTGTCCATGAGCGGTCAAGCCCATGCCTCTAGGGAGGGAAGGAGAATTCTGCATCTAACCTTATGTAAATGGAGCCACAGTAAAGCCTGCTTTCTTAACAGC
The DNA here is from genome assembly GCF_019279795.1 of Protopterus annectens. Lineage (NCBI taxonomy): Eukaryota > Metazoa > Chordata > Ceratodontiformes > Protopteridae > Protopterus > Protopterus annectens. The sequence goes on from NC_056735.1 coordinate 1,412,000,038, forward strand.
ATTCTCAAGATGCACGACTGCCATGTTTCACATCTTGACATTGTGCACCATAATAATGCAGTACCTGTATTATTCTGTCCCGTTATCTAGTGATCAAATGAGGTGCCTCCAAATGCCATCCTTATGCACAGCAGATAGTACACATGAGAAATGCTTTACACTCCAATTTTCTGGCATTTGTCAATGTGATTTTTCAAGGTGAGACATCATGGCTGGAGAAAATGAGGACATTGCTCTGTTCAGAGTGTGGCGGTGGTGTGTAGGAGACAAACGTCTTTCTCTTCCTCCTCAATAAGGATTACAGCCAAAGGCTCCAGCAAGAGGGCTACCAATGGCCTCGGTATAAGTCTGAAGCTTGAAATAGTCTAGCCGAGGCTGTCACCCATGCTAATGGTATCACAAAGAGAATAGTGCCATTACCATTACAGTGAAAAGAAGTGCCATAATCCTGACCTGCTAGTTCAGTGAGAGGATGAAGTAAAGCAGTAGTCACTGTCTATGAGCTGTAAGTAGAAAGTAGAGTTTTATACCTACCATAAATGTAGATGTTCGAGTGTATATACTGCTGCAGTCATCACACTTGGGTTATCCTGTCGTCAGGCGGTCCCGCAGTCGGCCGAATCCCAAAGCCTTGGTCCGGTGTCGGCTGTCGTTGCTTCTTCCCTGACGTGAGTGCGACAGGGGTTTAAAAGAGGCAGCCGATGCCATTTTCTTCAGTTTTTCTTGCCCCAGATGTCAGGTGCCCCCAAGTAGGAAGGCAAAACAAAAAGCTATGCAAAAATTCCTTAGAAGATAAACAATAGTACTAACTATTAGCAAATACACCATATAGACATGCATCCAATTGATTGATGAACATGGATCTATAACTAACACCCTGGTATGTAGAGGGGATGGTGGGAGGGTAATCTGGACTGCAGCAGTATATACACTCGAACATCTACATTTATGGTAGGTACAAAACTGTACTATGTTCATCGTGTTATACTGCTGCAGTCATCACACTTGGGTTGAATCCCAAAGCTATGGATGGGTGGCTGGTACTAAACTGGGTTAGGCGAAGCTAGGATGCCCTGCAGCACTGCAGTGGCAAAACCAGCTTTGGATTTTGAGTATAAAGGAAGGTGGTAGTGCTTGGTAAAGGTGTGCACTGAACTCCAAGTAGCTGCCTCCAGAATGTCCTTGGTTGGAACCCCCCTGAGAAAGGCTGCTGAGGTTGCTGTAGCCCTGGTAGAATGGGACCTAATATTAACAGGCACTGCTTTCCCATGGTGCGAGTAGCAAAAGCGGATACAATGTGCTATCCATTTGGAGATGGTCTGTTTTGAAATGGCCTTTCCTTGTGAGCCTGCAGCATAGGATACAAAGAGTTGGTCAGTTTTCCTGAAGGTCTTTGTCTTATCTAAATAGTAACGTAGCTGTCTGTGAATGTCCAAAGAGTGAAGGAGTCTTTCTCCTTTATTCTGGGGGTTTGGATAAAAGGTGGGTAAATTAATGGTCTGATTTAAAGCTACACTGGATACTACTTTTGGCATAAAGGTAGGGTTAGTTCGTAAAGAGACTCTGTCTTGATGGAAAATGATGAAAGGTTCCACTGCCATAAGTGCCTGTAGTTCTGAGACCCTGCGTACTGAGGTAATAGCCAGCAACAAAGCTGTTTTCCAAGACAAGTATTGTAGTTCTGCTGAGAATGCTGGTTCGAAAGGAGGCAGTGTTAATTTTTCTAAAACAAAGTTCAGGTCCCAAGCTGGTGTTGGGGGCATTCTGGGGGGTCTTATATTCTTAGCCCCTCTGAGAAACTGCCGTAGTAAAGGGTGTGAGAACATTGGACGATCCGTATTGTATTGAGCTGAAATGGCTGAAGCATGGATCTTAATGGATGAAAATGAAAGGCCTTGGTGTAGCATCTCAGTTAAGTATTGCAGTATTTGAGGAATGTTAGGTATCCAAGGATTTTGGCCTTTAGCCTGGTTCCATGCACAAAATCTTTTCCATTTGTCTGAGTAAGTTTTTCTGGTGCTGGGCCTTCTGGCCTCCATAATGACATTCTGGACGTCCTTTGAGAGAAGTGTTCATTGAAAATTCAAGGTATTCTCCATGCAGCTAAATTTAAAGTTCTGAGCTGGCTGTGAAGTATCAGAGAGTTTTTCTGAGTCAGCAGTAGTGGGGATTGAGGCAAGATCCATGGAGGGCTGTGAGTCAAGTTCCTTAGTAATGGGTACCAGTGCTGGCGTGGCCAGTCCGGAGCAATGAGGATCATTTGTGGTCTCTCTGATCTGACTTTCAATAATACCTTGCTCAGTAGAGGTAGTGGTGGGAAGGCATAGACTGCCAATGCTGTCCAACTGAATGATAGGACGTCCACTTTCCAGGCTAAGGAGTGATAAGTCCTTGTGCAAAATTTCTGTAGTTGGCAATTGTTGGGGGAGGCAAATAGATCTATGTCTGGACATCCCCACCTTTGAGTTATCATTGAAAATACTTGTGGGTGTAGTCTCCACTCGTGAGGGTCTGCCATATTTCTGCTTAATTCGTCTGCCAGTATCTTTTCCTTTCCTGGCAGGAATTGTGCTTGCAGTTGCACTTGGTAAGTCAATGCTGTGTTCCACAAGGTCATTGCCTGTCTACATAAAGGGTAGGAGTGTGTTCCTCCTTGTTTGTATATGTACCAACTGTGGTGTTGTCTGTCCTTAGTAGTAGTTGTCCTGGATGCAAGAGGTCCTTGAAAGCTGTCAGTGCATTTTGCACAGCTAGCATCTCCTTTTGGTTGATGTAAAGATGCATTTGTTTTGCAGACCATTTGCCCTGTATGCACTGTCCTGCCATGTGTGCTCCCCAGGCAAGAATCTGTTGTCATAGTTTGGTTTGCTGGAGGTAAGACGAAAGGAAGACCCTTGTTTATTTGACATGCTTGAGCCCACCATAGGAACTCTTTTTGAAGGCATGGAATGAGAGGTATACTTGATTCGAGGCTGTGCCTGTGTTGAGACCATACACTTTTCAGGTACCATTGTAATTTCCTCATTTGCAACTTTGCATATTGGAATAGTTGAATGCAGGATGCCATGAACCCTAATGCCTGCAGGATTTTCCTTGCAGTGAGCTGGGTAAAAGTTGCCATCTTTTTGAAGTATTGAGTCAATTGTTGTTGTTTGGCGTGAGAAAAGCCATCTGGGCCGTTGTATTTAAGCTGGCACCCAGGAATATTATTTGTTGCGAGGGTATTAGCTTTGACTTCTTTTTGTTTACTGTGTACCCTAGGCAACTGAGCAGCTGTATTACAAATGCCAGATGCTGTAATAGAATGTCCTTGTTGTCCGCTTGGATCAGGCAGTCATCCAGATATGGGTAAATTTGTATTCCTCGTTGTCTGCAATATGCAATTACTGATGCCAGGCATTTCGTAAATACTCTGGGCGCAGTAGATAAGCCAAAGGGCAATGCAGAAAATTGATAATGCGCTGTACCTGCCAAGAATCTGAGGTATCTTCTGCAATCTTGTCTGATAGGGACATGCAGGTATGCCTCTTTGAGGTCCAACATTACCAGCCAAGACTCCTTGCCCAGCATGGGAAGAAGCTGCTGAAGTGTGAGCATTTTGAATTTGGGTACCTCCAGGTATGTGTTTAGAATTGAGAGGTCTAAAATGGACCTCCAGGCTTTGTCCTTTCTTGGAACTAGAAATAGTCTTGAGTAAAAACCTTGACCTTGCTCCTTTGTAGGTACCTTTTGAATTGCTTTCATATCCATGAGAGCTGATATTTGCGCTTGTGCCTCTGCCCATTGGTTTGGAGGCAGATTTGGCATGCCTCTCATCCATGGTAAAGTGTGGAAATGAAATCTGTATCCTCGGGTAATAATATCCAGAACCCATTTGTCCTTGGTTATAATGCGCCAATTTTGTGGAAATAAAGCCAGTTTTCCTCCCAAAGGTGCTGCCAGGGCAATTTTGCTTGGCAGGCGAGGAGGGAAGTCATTGTGTTTGTTTCCTGAAGGGTTGAGATCTTTCGTCTCCCCCTCTTTGAGATGTTGTTTGCCATTGTCTAGGCCTGAAAGAACCTTGTGGCTGGCCTCTGCCCCTAGGACGTCTGTACCTACCTCTTTGGGGTCTGTCTGATGCAGAAAAGGACCAGTTTTTTGATGGCCAGTTCCTGCTGAAACGAGGAGGTTGTACCTGTAAAAAATCTTTAACTGTTTACATAGATTTTGCCTTTTCTTCCATTTTCTTTAAAACTTCCTCTGCTTTGACACCAAATAAAACATCTTTCTGCAATGGAGCATCCAATAACTTTGCTTTGACATGCTCTGGTAAGGCTTGTTCTTTAAGCCAAGCATGCCTACATATTACAGACCCTGTGACAGTTGCTCTACATGAGGCTTCCAATGAATCAAAACCACACTGTAAGGTATGCTTTCCCACCTGTTCTGCTGCATGCAGCAAATCCTGTATCTCTTTGAAATCAGGTTGATCTGTCTGAGGGGTCATTTTCTATTTTAACTGTGTAATCAAGTACTGTTGGTATTTTAGCATGTGGAATTGGCAGTTTAAGGCCCTCATGGCCAAAGTGGCAGACGTATACACTTTCTTTCCCCATCTTTCTAATGCTCTGGAATCTCTTTCAGAAGGAAGTGGATTCTTAGCAGTAGAGGCCTTAACCCCTTTGGGACCCTGGGAAATGGTTTCTGGGTCTGCAGTAGGACTTTTATATAGAAACTTATGAGTGTCAGGAACTTGGTAGTATCTGTTTGGTTTAGCTGGTGCTGGAGGTAAAGAATCTGGGTTTAGACTAGATTCGGAGTAAACATCATCCAAAATGTCTAAAACTGGAGGAATTGCTAGGGGTCTATGCTGTGGAAGAAGAAGAAACTCGCGGAGTCTTTTCTTAGAGTCAGAATAATCTTGGCCTTCCCAGTGGAAGTGTTCCCTCAAGGTGTGTAAAGTTTCCCCAAAAGAGTAGTCTTCGGGGGGGAGACAGTGGGAATGGACTCCTCAGCATCTGAATCTTCATAAGGAGGGCAGGAGTAATCCTGGTCCTCAGAGTTGCCTGAGGAAATGGATGCTTGGTCAGAGGAGGGATAATCTTCCTCCAGTCTAGGCCTTTTGTCAGGGGGGGAGGGTTGGGATCCCCTGATAAGGGTAATTAAATCCTCAGCCATCTTAAGCATCTGTTTTTTAGCCATAGGGGCCTGTAGGGGAGTGTGTGGACCCGGCTTCCTAACTTTCAAGGGAGCTTTAGCATAAGACTTAGCAGAAATAATTGTCGGTTTGAAGACACCTTCAGAAACCGAAGGCCTAGCCAAAATTTCCGGATCACCATCAGGACTGGCATCCGAGGGGTGAGGTGGAACCAGTTCCTGAGTCCCAGCTGCATCGGTCTGGGAGGCCATTAAAATTTCTGAATCAGTGGTAGTCAGGGTCTGCGTAGGCACCTCGCTGAAAACCGGAGAACCGGCGTCAGGCCTGGCTGAGGCCTCGGTAACTGGTCTTGGCCTTGGCTGTTTGTCCTTATCCTTGCGTTTTTTAAACATTGCTGATGTCAGTTGCTCCAACGGCATGCTATAGTTAAATTTTCTGCCAAAATAATGCTGGGCGAAATCTGCCCGACGCTTAATTGTACGTTTGTTGAACCTAGCACAAAACCGACAACCAGAGGTGTCGTGGTCTGGGCCTAGGCAAGGAATACAATAAGAATGAAAATCCTTATGAGGTATTTGCTTCCCACAAGAAATGCAATTATTAACTTTGTCTGACATCGGTCTGAGGCAAGAAAAGTTTCCCCAATGGGGTACTTAGCTTTAGAGAAGACTTCGGGCTGAAATTCGATTCGAAAATCTCAGGAGCTGGCTGACCGGCACTTGCGAACTGCTTCTGCTTCGGGCACCGCACGGCAAGAAAGACTGAAGAAAATGGCATCGGCTGCCTCTTTTATACCCCTGTTGCACTGATGTCAGGGAAGAAGTGACGACAGCCGATGCCGGACCAAGGCTTTGGGATTCGGCCGACTGCGGGACCGCCTGACAACAGGATAACCCAAGTGTGATGACTGCAGCAGTATAACGCGATGAACATCCTATGCTAGCTACACTTGTAACCTGCCGCTACATGTCAGCCACAGATATTACACAGTGCATTTTTTCTTTCCATAGCCTCTGAAGACATTGCAGTGGCTATGCAGTTCAAAGGAGACCGGAGTGCCTAAAAGAGCACAAGGTGAGTATATTTGCTTCAAAATGTACAGCTTTTAATATTAAAAGTGGTGTAGATTCAGTATCATACAGTATACCTTTAACGAATCACTGCCACTTCTGTAATAACTTCCATAGTTCAAAAGTGGCAGTATGGCCTTGAATCGTGTGTGTGTGTATGTGTGGGTGTGTGTTTGTGTGTGTGTGTGTGTGTGTGTGTGTGTGTGTGTGTGTGTGTGTGTGTGTGTGTGTGTGTGTGTGTATATGCATCCTGCCATATGCTTGGACAAGTATCACAGGATGCTGAGGCTCTGCCTCTACATTCTGATGATGCTTGTGGGTTCAGTTCCCCCCTCCCATGTGGGTTCTGATAATTTTTCAGTTGTGGTGTCTGCCTCATTATATTAATTACAGCATTAGACATGAGAAATCTGTAAAAGCAACATTTTTGGTGGGTAGACATTTGTGTCACGGACAGTCTATGTCACTATACTTGTTTCCTTCACTTAATGTGTCAGAAAGGTATGACTGAGCAGCATGTTTTCTTTGTATGTATTTATTTGCCTCAGACATTCCATTACTATGTCTTGGACTACAACCCACTTTTGGTTTGTTCTGGTAGCTCATCACATTAGTCCTTTGCCTTTTAGAATGCAGGTGACGATAGCTGTGTGTTAAATTGCTGTGTGTTTGTTGCTCATTGAAGTATATTCTGGAGCCTTTCTCCCCAGGCCTCTGCTGAAAATTGGCTTCGTTCCAAGTCAGACTTTCCCGGTTAACAAATGTTAAATAAAAATAAATAAATAAATGAAATAAATAAATATTAGGGGTAACATACTCGTATGACAAGTACACATCAGCTTTATTTTTTCATTGTATTTGTACTTCTGTCTCCCCCACCCTCATTCTTGCTATCCTTTCTATTACATATGTTATTTTGTTTCTTTCCGTTTATTTTACTGTTCTATGCAGCAGCAGCATCAAGATCTGCATGTATTCATCATGCAAGGCCTGTCGGTTCCCCAACATGTAGCAGTGCTACCACCACCACCAGAAGAACCCAGCTCATCTGGGTTTCAGCTTGCCATAGCCGTTCCCTACCTGTACCACCTGCTTCGGGTAGCCCTACACGAGATGCTGGGAATGTTGTGCCTGCCGATAGCAGTGCCAATAAAGGTGACACCTTTGTCACCCACTAGCAGCAGACAGACATTGTGGGGAGATAGTCAACAGAAGATTAGATGACCAAATCAGCCATATGAAGAACCTCCTCCAGTAACTCATTGAGTCATGCTCCTGTCCAATATGATCCCCAACATCTGAGATAGGGCCAGGGTGGTTAGTAACCTCCCAATGGATCACAGCTAGCGGGGACTGTAGCTGATCTCCACCCTATAGCCCATCCTTGTGTTCACCTCCCTTTTGTGTCAGTGGCCATCCCTGTTAGTTGTAAAATCCTTCCCTCACCATTGTCTCTCCTCCATCTGTCTCCTTCACCATTGTGTTCCTCTTCCTCATGTGTTACCAGACAACCTGTAAGTTTTGTCTGTCTTCCTCTGCTACCTGCACTAAACTGCCTACCTTCCTCTTACTTTCCTTTCTTTCTTCCCTAATTTCCCTTGTCTTCATGTATGAAAAATGGACACCTGTCCCACAAAATAATTACCCAACCTTCCCCACCTCCATCCTGCTCATTCCTTACGTTTTCACCTTATATTCTACCCTTTGCTTCCTTCCCTTTTGATCTATTTCCTATACTTCCATTTCCACCCTTTAGTCTGATCAAAAAGAGATAAACACACTTCACTCATGCTCATGTAAGACTTCCATATCACATTTCTTTTCCTCTCCTGCTGTGTGGGTCGCGCCAAGAGCAACATCAGTACCCATCTACATCTGATGTGTATTGTATAGCAAGGAGCTCATCTGCCATATTTCAAACCTGCAGGTATTATGCACAACCACTATCATGCACTACTCCTATTGGCTTTTTCCAGCACCAGTCACACAAAGGAGCTGAGTTTCATTGTATGGCAACCGGCACAGACAAAACTGGGTATGTCCACAAACACTTCTATTTGCAGGCTATTACACTGCCAACTATGACTTTGGATAGTGATTTTAGATCCCACTGTTGGTGTCCTGGGGAATTGTTATTGCATGTTTTATTCTTTCATACTGCAAGTGTGTGATAACACATTAACCATGTGCTTCCCTGAAAGCTTTTATTTGACTGCTACTGTAACTCACTATGTAAATGAAGTGTTTTTGCCACCATAGAGGAGGAAGGTTCTGGGTTCAAGTCCTAGAGAGGTTGCATGCTTTAGTCTATTTTATTCCTGCATTCTGCAAGTATGTTTTACACAATGGCTATATGTTTCCCTGATGGCTTTTTGACTGCTGTTATATGTGCTTGTTCTCATTGTATTTGTACTCACCCCTCATTTCTTGCTCTCCTTTCCACTGTATACATTTATGTGGTGTTTAATTTTTTTCTCTTTGATTATTTGACATTTATATGCAGCAGCATCCAGACTAGCACCGTTGCCACTATCCAGACCTGTCACACTGCCACCAGTGGTTACTACACCACCACCAGCAACATCTCATCCACTGGTACCACCATCTGCCACATTCAATTCCACCCCCAGCAGCACTACACCCTTTCCTCTGTGTGTCTGATGCTCCCTTCTCCATTGTTTTCCAAATACCTGATTGTGTCACCACCACCACCCCTTCCAGTCTTGTATGTGTTTTATGTTTGTTTTTCTGGCCCGAGTGCCTGCTGTAAGCCTCCTACCTTCATCTTAATTCCCTTACTACCTTCCATAATTTACCTTCTGTCTATCTCTGTCTGTATATATCTTCACACATACATAGATAGATAGATAGATAGATAGATAGATAGATAGATAGATAGATGGATAGATGGATAGACAGATAGATAGATAGACAGATAGATAGACAGATAGATAGATAGATAGATAGATAGATAGATAGATAGATAGATAGATAGATAGACAGATAGATAGATAGATAGATAGATAGATAGATAGATAGATAGATAGATAAATTGGGTCAAAATACCTCATGACTCTGTAAGGCTACCATATACCTTATTTTTCTTACTATGAGTGTGCACACGAGATTGTGACAAGCACTTTGAGAAGTGTGCACAGCAGATGAGCACTACTGCTATTTATATATCCCTGCAGCCGCACCATATTCCTACACACTCTTCCCACAGGCCTTGCTGGGCTGCAGTCAGGATATTTAATGAGCTGTTTATTGAGCATACTTGTCTATCTGCATTCATTGTTATTAAGCCGGGGGGCTTGCAGCATACACACAGTAAACAAAGGAGAGCTAGCCATGATTGCAGCTACTTTGTTTCTGAATCTTGGGGACAATGTGAACGATTTTCCTTGTTCCTCCTTCTCCAGCCTTAACATTTTAAATATATATACCTAAAATAAAGGTCGCTTTACAGGTGCGATATTGAACCTTATTGACTTTGTTCTGCAGAGCTCCAGACTGAGTACCTGGTAAATTTGATGGCAATTTACAATTGAACAAAACCACCAGGGGGAAATGGCAAAATTCCAAAACTCCACTGTTAAAAATAGACCATATTCCTTTCTTTTTGGAAGTTTACCAGTAAATATTCAAAGCCTGAAGAATATTGTTAATACGAGACAATTTATTTTTAACTCTTAGGCTCTAAATCCATTCAACATGCTTTGCAAGCATTTAATCTTCCAAGCAATTCTACATTATTTTCTCCAGATATGAACTCATAAATTTGATAGCAGGTGATGTGTTATCAATGTTTATGTCTCTCTCTTTTTTTTTTTTTTACACCAGGTACAGAAAGATTAAAAATATCTCTGCAAATAGTCCCATTTAGCTAATTGTATCTAATATAGTAATATCACTATCCAACAGAAATAGCTATTAGTTATTATGTGATTCTGAATCGGATATTAATTCTTAAATGCTTCCAACCATTCTGCAAATTCATAACCAAGTTAATCTTCCCTTCACATCTGTTGCCCTTCTTAATATGCTTCCCTAGACTCCTGAGGTGTTACATTTCCTTTTTTCTTTCAGTGAATTTTATTCTATCACTGTAGATCACTCTGTTCATATACTTTTAAATATGCCTTTCATTACATTTCTGATTTAAATATAATGTGTACCATGGGGCATTATTACTATACTTTTGTAGCCCCTTGCTTAAGAATATCTTCCAACAAAATACAACATTATGCTCTCTGAAGACAGACCTGTCCCATTCCGTAATGACGCAATCCTAGCCCATGCTACAGATTTTCATTAATGACTCTGCACTGTCAACATTTGTTTGTGTGTGGCTACCATTTCAGCCTAGTTGGGAAATTTATCAGATTAGTCATTGCTGTTTCCAATTTATCTGAATTTAAATGAATAACATCTGCTAAGAAAATCTCTCTAGTACTGTGAGAGAAAGTCTTCTTTAATGCCCTTGGGAATTAACTGGTATGAACTGACTTTGTGCACTGTTGATGGGGGTGGGGGGGGGGGTGAACTCCTTCAAAGGCAACATTTAAAGCACACATTGCACATCATAGTAACACCTGATGTACAGGAAAACAAAATACAGCTCACTTTATTTCTGTAATATCTTCTTTTTCTTTCGGCTTTTCCCGGTTAGGGGTCGCCACAGCGGATCACCTGTCTGCTCATGATTGGCAGTGAAGTGTTACAGTGTCGAGTTGCCAGCCCGACGCCCAACCTTCCACTGAAGACACACCACATGCACACACTCACACCTAGGGCCAATTTAGAATTTCCAATCCACCTACAGCATGTCTTTGGGATGTGGGAGGAAACCGGAGCACCCGGAGGAAACCCACGTGACCACAGGTAGGGCATGTAGACTCTGCACAGAAGGCACCCCAGCTAAGGATCAAACTGGAGAACCTCTTGCTGTGAGGTGGCAACGCTAACTGCTGCATCACCGTAGCTGCCCACTTTATTTCTGTAATATAATTACCAGCAATTGTACTCTGTTGTTTCTACTACCCCATATATAGGTCAGATTGCCATATTCTTTTCTTGTAACTGACAATCCCAGATATTAACAAGCTAGCATTGTAAATTTGTCAGGATGATTAGCATTGTTAACTCCCACTGATAGGCTCTAGTTTGTTTTCTAGCTATGGTGCTTCTTTGTGGAATCTATGTACCCTACCCTCCCTTTGTATATGTAGACTTTTAATAGTTGCTCTAGTTTCCTCCCACATCTAAAAAATGCTACAGGTCAGTTGATGATCTTCCAAACTCCCTGTAGGGTATAATTCATTTGTGAGTGTTTGTGTGTATGTATCCTGTGGAAGACTGACATCTTACCCAGGATTAGCGTCTCTGCCCTGTATCCAGTGAATACCAGGATAGGATGTGGTCCTATCAACAACCTGAGCTAAATAGACTAAGTGAAGTGGGTACTGAAGAATGAATTTATGAATAAATGAATGATTGATCATGAGATGTCTGTGCATTCTTGAGGAGGGAGCGATTCTGATGCATTTTTTTCCCTATGGAATGATCCATAGACTACCACATAAAAGTAAAAAGTATGACTTAATTTTTTCAATGTGTGTGTCATTTCTGTTCTATCAAATTTACCCTCTGCTCCACCTTATTCATTCCTACTAACCCTAACCCTGCATCTTATCTTCCAAAAACCCTTTCTGTAACACTACCACTAATCTAGACAACTTGACACATATGCATGTACACAAACACACGCACTCACACACATCAACACACATATGCAGTACAAGCAATGCCCTTACTTAACCCTACCCTAACCCACCTGCACTTGCACAAACACTGCTACCCCCTAATCCCAAAGCCTTCAGAAAATTGAAAGGTTTTGGCATTACTTTCCCAAACCCACACTTAACATTGTATTCAAAATGTTAAAACTTTGATGACCAGACCAAATGACCACATTTCACAGTTGTTCACTCAGCTGATCAGTAGCTAATTTGATGGAGTGAATGCTGCCCATTTCATAGATGCATAACGGTGGGATTTAATGTAAAAAGTACATAAGGACAGAGGAAGAAGGAAAATAATGTCTGCTTTCCGAAAGGTAAGGATTGAATTCTCACTGAAGACAGCATTTTCTTTTTCACAGAAAGTGATACAACCTTATATTTGCTGAAATAGTGATTGAGTGTAGGTCACATGTGTGCTTTAAGGAGGCTTGTGATATTTGAGTAATGCAGATGAATGTGGAAAGGAGATCTGCACTGGGGCTACATAGCAGGTTAAAAGTCTTCTTCTGTGGCTGGTGCATTTATAAGTGGCCCATACACTGGCAGCAGGATTCAGAAGTGCTGTCTGTCCAAGTACAACTAGTTATACTGCTATCATTCTTCTGACAACTATGGATGTACTGAACTCTACTGTATGGCCTGTATGTACTGATGGCCTCTACTAAAAATGGACATGTATCCAGCTAGACTAGCCCGATCAACAAATGTAAAATAAAATAAAAATGTAGACCTGAACAATAAAGACTTCAAGGATGAACAGCTTCATAAATTCAAGTGTGAATAGAGCTAAGCTACATTACTGAGCTTGCTTATAATGATGATCTGGTAGAATGTTAACTCTACAGGAAGTAACACACAGTGTAGGGACACAGAACTAGCAGAAGAAAGCAAAACGGCAAGAAGATGTTATAATCACACAGTCTAAGAGACAGAAACATATTACTTTATGTATTGCTCTAGAAAAATCTCAAGCCATAAAAACTGTTTGTGGATGGAGTAATGGCTAGGACCATGTAGTAATTAGCTTTAGTAGGCAGGAAAATGTTAAGTTATTCTGAAACATTTATAAAGATAGACATAGCCTGTGTAAATATTTGCAAACACCGTTGAACTTTTAGATACAGATTAGTACACATGCACAGCAATACCCGTACATTCAAACTCATCCTTCATTTTGTAAATCTTGATGGTTAGTAAAATGTGCCTAACCTGATTGTACCTTCATTTCAAAGCACTATGCAAATATGTAAATATACATAAAAATGAACACTTGGTATCTAAAGTCGAACACCATCTATAGGGAGCAGCCTTTAGCTCCTACCCTGGAAAATGGCACTAGCCTGGAAACAAGGCAAGGAGGTGAGCTTTAGCAAACCTGTCAGGTCTCATGCTTGTGACAAACCTTTAGGATTACCATCTGTTTAGACTTTTTTGCAGTGCAGTTTTTGATTTGGTAGAAAAAATGTTTTCTAAGCTTATTTTAATTTAAGTTATATTTTTTACTTGGTATCTTAATTGGTTATAAACTGTTTTAAGAATACAAAAGAAAAGAGGAATACAAAACATATAAAATGAGTGAATAGATGGCATTGCATAATCACTTTTTTCAGACAGTTCCTAAAAACATAGACACTGTACTAGAAAGGAATTTGTTCATATAGTCCTTTCGGTAAATCCCAAGGCCCACAAATTAATAGCTTTTTGAGTTTTGCTTTTATATAAAAAGCACATGTAGGTATACAAATGTAACAAGTAAAATGCTTCCCCATTCTTTCAGGTGCCCCAGGTGCCCTAGTGTAATATACATGACATACACATTAATCCAAATATATTTATTTTTTCATGTGATTCTTTAAATAAGGCTTAAATGCTAGTTCATTAAGAACACAATGATGAATATCATATTTGGAACATGATGAATCTTAAAATATTAAAAAAAAATAGATGCAATCTTCTGATCAGACTTTTACAACATCTGGAATAAATGACCAAATTACAGTTCAGCATGGATATCAGCAGCACATTCTCAAGAAATGTTCTGCTATCATTTTTAAGAATGAAAACAAGTCATTAAGTAATGCCAGTCTCTGATACATTACTGTACTCAGTTTATATAATGTCAGATTTTAATGTGCTGTCCAAATCCTTTCCTAAATAAACACTGTTTGGGGCCCAAGCTACTAAAGAAACATCACTTACAACAATATTTTTATTCAGTAGGTTAGAGAAAAAAGATATTCCTTGTGTCTTAAAGCTCCTACCCTTATCAGTCTTAGGTCAAGACTATCTGCTATGTCATGTGATTTGGACATGTAGTAATCTGTTACTTGCACAACAGGCAAGAGATATATTAACTCCTTAACAAAGGGATACTCAGGAAATTCTCCAGTTTAACTCTATCTGAACAGGCAGTAACAAAATTATAAATAAAAAAAAAACCCTTACCTAACCACACAACCAGAAGACAAAGTTGGAAAGGGATCACTATCATCAAGGAGGTACATTACTTAGATTTGGTGCACTGATGATCAAACAATGTTCCCTTTAATGTCGTTAGTGGCAATGATGATAAGAAATTTGCTATGAATTTGAAATGCAATTTATGATTTGCATCTTGTGTGCTCTCTTTCAGATTAATTACTTAACTATTTTTATGTTTCAGTATCTGTTTTATCCATAATGCCAAAATAACATGTTTATTATTTATTATACCAGAATTATATGATGTACTAAAAATCCATTAAGACTTGCAAAATCCTTCCACAAAACCTGCAGGCTCTGAGAAAGCTGTGTGATGGAGCCAGGTATCCATTTGTTTTGTAACAACTATATAAACGACACCCAAGATTTTCCCACTAGGTGTGGATCATATTCTACAATTTTGTTTTGTTATACTTGATTCTGAGGAATTGGTCACTGTTATTCCCTTAGACTGTAGAGTACAATTGAGATGTCACATAGGTAAATATATTGGATACAACACTGCACATATAATATGTAAATTATTGGAGTTAATATTTGAAGCTAATGCATTTTTTTACAGTTCAGATATACTATCAGTTTGGAGCTACGAGCACGGCAGTAGCAACCACATATGCCAATTTGGTATTATCAAAGTGGGAACATTTGTTTATTTTTCATAACACAAATAGTTTTAAAGTAAATATTTTGTATTATAGAAATTATATAGATTATGTATTTTTATGGTACTGTTGATGTTTTGAATGATTTCACTGCATTTGTAAATGGTACAACCCAGCCGTACTTTGAAATTGATTTTCTTTTACAGATTTAAATTTCTTGGATGTAACAGTCAACAGGGACTTTTGCTACATATAAATACATATATAATTCTTACCCTGGGATATATAATATTGCTTCATAAATATATTTATAAGTGTACAACAACATTTTAAAAAGCCAGATTTTAAGGATGCCCATGTTCAGAATATGCTGTGATACGTTTATAACAGAATTAGAGTATATATTTAATTAATTTACATGCAGGGACAATGTTGTTAATGAAATAAAGAATATTGAGAGAGAGTGTTTTAAAGGAAATTGATACCTGAGGTAAAGCTTACTTTATGGATGGTCCCTCATCTGCTTTAGCTGCTTCAAGAACTGATGGCAGTCTTACATGCATAATTAATTAAGAAACACCAAATGATTGAGGACTTTGAAGTAGTTATGGGCTGCTCACGTAGTTTTACCTTTAAGAAAAGTAACATTCTAAAATGGTAGCTGTGCTATGATTCATACCTCTCAATTGTCCAAATTTTAATAGAATGTCCAGATTTTCCCCTCATATTTTCAGTCTGTTCCTCATAAAATTCTGGCTTTCTGACAAATTATTGTCAAATCATTGAGGACTGAAGTAAAAAAATCATGACATACATTTGAATTTAAGACTTCATACCCTTCAGAAAACTTGTGCTAATGCAATACCTGTTATTCTATCAATTCTATTAAGTCTGTAAGAGAAATATATAAAATCTGTCCCTATTTTTAGGCCATTGTCCCCTCATTATGTATGGCTTTGTCCAGATTTCTTGCTATAAAAGATGAGAAGTATGATGTCATTGTAATACAGTATTACTGTTAAGTGCAAACATTAGACAAAGCACCTCATCATCAACTTCCTTCTTCCCATTTTCTACATGAGGTTGGGGTTTCCTGTCAACTGTTGTGATCTCTCATGATTCAGTGCCACTCTTCTGCCTTCTTCAACAGTCATGTCAGATTGTTGCATGTCTTCTGTCACATCCATCTTTTTAGACACCCTCATTTCCTCTTGCCTTCTTCCTGGCTGCCTTGAATCTTCTTCACCAGATTGTCTTTTGCTTTCCTGCACATGTGCATGAACTATCCTAATCTGTTCTCTTTGTACTTCTCTGCAGGTGGAGCTACTCAGCTACTGCTGTGATGTTCTCATTTCTTCATCTGTCCCATATTGTGCATCCTACCTCCCATCTCAGGCTCTTTATTCACCCTAGCTTCCTCATCTGCTCTGCTTTCACTGTTCTGTGCTATACAGTAGTACTGGTCACACCACTGTTTTGTACACCTTACTTTATAGCACCTTTGACATTCTTCTGTCACACATTACACCTGACACTCTGTGCCAGTTGACTGCAGCCCCTCGTATTCTAGCTCTGACTTCCTCATTCAGACCTTCCTACTTTTCAACCATCCCCTCCCAGATATTTGAAGCTGCTAAACTGTTCCAGTTTCCCTTCTATCTCAGTTTTCAGATTCATCTGATTTTCCCCCATTTGCAGCCATTACAACTCTTATCTGTACTCAGTTTCATCCTGTGTGCATTCCATTCCCCTATTATTTGCTGAAGTTCTTTTTCAGAGTCTGCCTGTAATGCCACTTCATCTGTATCCAGCAACTCTGTTGATATGTCCCCTCTGACCTGCTTTGCTAATGTAGTCCATTACCAGTATGAACAGCATTGGGCACAAATCTGAACCCACTGCCAATGGGATCCCCTCAGTGAGTCCAAACACTATTCGTATGTGTCATTGTAGCCTTGTAGATAACCTGCACTAATTCTACCAGTGTTTCTTGGACTTTGAACCATTGCAGGATTGCCCAAATCACCTTTCTTGTGACCCAGTCATATGCTTTCTGTAAGTCTGGGAATGCCCAGCTGGACTCTTTATTTGCTTCTTCTCGACTGTCTGTCTCACTGCAAACAGTGGGTCAGGTGTGTTGTATCTGATCTGAATCCAAACTGCTCATATCCCATATTACGTTCTACTGTTTTGCATATTCATTTATCAATTACCATCTCCAGTACTTTCATGCAGTGTGACAGCAGTTTGATACCTCTGTACTACCCAGATCTGTAAATGTCCAGATTTGTTCTTGTATATGGGCACTAGAATGCTTTTTCACCAGTCACCTGGGATATGCCTTTCTCTCCATACTTCTAGGAGTACTTTCTGAAGCCATTTCTCCCCAAGTCACCCAACATCTTGGATCATATCTGCCATGACCTCATCTCAGCCTGTGGCTTTCCCTGACTCCATTTTCCTTAGTGCTGTTCTTACTTCTTCTATGGTGGGCTCCTCTTCTTCTCTCATCATAGGCTGTGTCTGGAGCAGAACAGCTTCTGTGGAGTTTCTTCATTTAGAAGCTGCTGGAAATACTCATTCTGTCTGTCTTTGATATCCTGTGGACTGGAGAGCCGGTTGTTACTTGCATCCTTTATTAAGGGTGTCTGATGACTGTTTTCTTTACCTTTCTGTTTTTGTCTTTCAACCTGATAGTTTCTTTGTGCTGATGGGTCACTTTCCAGAAGCTGGTAGAGTGCCTAAACATTTAAAGTGAAGATTTTCAAATTATATAAGTTAATCTGCAGGTTTTAGGTATCCTATTATAAACAGAACTTTTAGATTTATTCATTATGTTGACTTTGATTCAAGGTGTTTAGAAAATTTAGTGAAATGCACTCACTGATTGTCCTTCTATGCTAGGAAACTAATAGAAATTATAGTAGCATATCAGTGAGCATCTATTAGAAATCAAGAGACAAGTTAATACAAATGCATTGTTCAAATATGTTTTGAAAACTGACATGAGCCATATGTTCTCATTTTGGTGTTACAACTTTTTTATCAAAAAAGCTATGGAAGTCTCAAAGCAGAACAGAAATGGATTATATTAATGTAAGCAATTGTGCTTCCTTGTTTTTGATATCTCTATTCCTGTTTAATGCTTGTTAAAGTATAAAGGGTTAGAACATGGATTTTCAGCAGCTCATAAAGAGTTTACATTGTTTTGCAATGTTTTGGTCCCCTTAATTGTTTTAAATCTTTATAATATAGAAAGTGAAGTGCATTATCGTGATTTTAATGAATTAATTTAAGAGATATTAGTTTGTATAAAACTCCATATTTGAAGAACATCTTTAGTGTGTGAAATCTTTTATGTGTTTATTATATTTTTTAATATGTAGTTTTCTGTGTGGTTTCAGAGCTTTCCATAGTTTATTCTGAAGATTGGCATCAAAGCTAATCCCTTGCACTGGCCACCCTTCTCCTTGACCTAGACAGAGAGAGCCTAAAATAAGCTGTTTTCAGCTGTATGGAATTCACTTCCTAATAACTTATAAAATTGCCCCAACCTATCCTCATTCAAGTTAGCACTAAAAGCACACTACTTTGATTCAGTGCAAAGCCACTATTCTACCAAACCTCCATAATACCATCTCTCTCCCTCTTACTGTCCTTTCATTAATCCAAGTCTGCTTCTGATTATTCAAACCTAAAGCACTGCATCACGAACCCACTACTTCAACACTAATTAGCTCAAACACAAAAGGTCAAAATTCACAATATTAAAAAAACAAATAAATAAAACATTTTATTTGGAAGGAGGCAAGCTGCCCTGCAGCCCCTACATGCCCTGCTAATATACCAACTCCAAGATCACCCAACAGTCGGGAAAGGGCAAAAACCCAAACCTCAATTTTTTCTTAACATGCTTGTTTTGTTTATAAATGTGCATTTTGATGTAGAAATACATGTAAAAAATGTTAGCAAAATAAATATATGATCAAAGCAGTGAAACACACACACACACACACACACACACACACACACACACACACACACACACACACACACACACACGTGTTACAAGTATTGCTTTTCTCTGTATGTAAGCTTTCTATAATGTATGCTAGTATAATTCCGTTATTTCCATACATGCACTAAATGTCTTATTTTATGCAGCAATAGATGTGACTGAAATGGGTCAGCAGACTAACCCACCCGGTTAACAAATGTATAGATAAATGAAACATTTATGTATTTATTTATTTATTCATTTTTTATTTGACATTTGTTAACCGGGTTAGTCCATCTGAGCCAGAGGCCCATTTTCAGTGGAGACCTGAGGAGAAAAGCTCCAGGTAATAATACAAAGTTTTAAAGTATAAAAATTAAAAAAAAAGGTAAAATACAATAGATGATAATAAACTTTTTAAAAGGTCAAATACGATAGATAATAATAAACTTTTTAAAGTAAAAGAACATTGAACAATAGGTCAAATGTTACACAAAGATGTAAGATATAATGAAAACAAATATCATTGCATTCTGCAAAACTAGGACTAGTATAATACAAAGTATGGGACAATGGACTGATGTAGAATAATTGGGGTGAACTAATGGTATTTGGCAAGAGAAAGATGAGTTAACAAAATAGTAGAGATCATGAATACAAGCTGTATGAGGTGAGACAGAGAAAAAAGTAGGAAAAAGGTGCTAGATGGATAGAGGTGAAACAGATTTATAACTGGCACTAGTTAACATATGGGGGTTTGACATGGGCAGGACCAGATAGTTTGTAGGTATTGTTTAAGTTTGTGCTTAAACAGGTGCCTTTGTGAAATGCTTCTTAAATAGAGGGGAATTGTGTTCCAGGCATGAGCTTTGTGTTTGTAGATGTCAAGGAGGAGTTTGTCGGAAGTACAAAGTAAGTGGTGGGAGCAGTAATAGGATATAAGATTAGAGATAGAGGGACACAAAGAAGGATTGTTCAGGATATCATGGGTAATATGAAAATTTTGAAGAAATAGTAGGTTGGGAAATTCGGACCAGTGTAGTGTCCTGAGGGCTTGACAGTGATGGGACCTGAAGGGTGGGTTAGTGACAAACCTGGCAATTTTACTGTACATTTGTTCAAGTTTGGAAAGTAGTGTAGATTGAATGTTAGTGAAGATAGGGGCTGCATACAGCAGGCAGGGTAACAGAAGAGACTGAGCTAGGGAGAGTTTAGAGGAAGGAGTTAGGAATTTCAGATTGTGATAGAGAAAACCTAGTTTCTGATTTTTTTTTATGCACTGTTGAATGTATATATCATATTTCACTTCATCATCGACAATGACGCCAAGTAGTTTTGTGTGGAGTCCAGGCATAATAATGGTATTGTTTAAAGAGGTGATGGAAAAGGAGAATTTGAGGTGTGTCACTCTTCTGGGAGTGAAGAGAAGAAGTTTAGTTTTTTTGAGGGGGTAAGTGCAAGTTGATTATCAGAGAGCCATGTTTCAACAGAAGAAAAGGTGTTTTGTGTAAGAGCTAAGAGATCAGGGATGTTAGGGGCAGTGGAGATTAGTGTAGAGTCATCTGCATACTGTAGGAGTGTGGAGTTGTGACAGACTGAGTGAAGGTTGTTAGTAAAGATATTGAACAAAAGGGGGTCTAGGATTGATCCTTGTGGAACACCGGTGTTGACTGTAAGGAAGGGAGAGAAGACAGTTTGCCAGTGAATGGATTGTTGCCTGTTGGAGAGGTAACTTGAGAACCAGTTAGTAGAGGAGCTAGAGAGATTGAGGTTGGAGAGTTTAGTTAGCAGCTTAGAGTGAGAAACAGTGTCAAAGGACTTAGAGAGATCACGGAATAAACAGGAGACTAACTAATTGTTGTCCTAGGCATCTGCTACTGTTTGGATGAAGGAAAGAAGTGTGGTGGAGGTGCTGTGGTGGGGTCTAAAGCCATGTTGGGAGGGGGTTAGAAGGTTATTGTCAATGAGGTGTTTGAGTAATTGGGTGTGAATAGATTTTTCAAGAATTTTAGAGATGGGGGACAGGATAGCAATGGACCTATAGTTGGAAGGGTCAGTAGAGTTTCCACCTTTGTGAAGAGGGATTGTATAGAAAGATTTCCAAATCTCTAGGACATAGGCTTCTGCTATGGACTGATTAATAAGTATAGAGACAGGGTAGGCAATAGATTCAGTGGCTATTTTAAGAAAGTAGGAAGGTAGTATATCAGCAGAGGGGGAGAAGGGTTTAAGTTTGACAAGAAGACATTTGATGAAGGAGATAGGAACAGGTTTGAAGGAGAGAGTACTGAAAGGTGTTGTTTTGGGAGTTGAAGGCGGTGAGGGGGAAATATTACCATTTTAGGTAAGTTTTTAGATCGTTTCTTTGAAGTAGTTGTTAAGAAGGGTGGCATCTTCAGTAGGAGTATGATGTGGGAAGGGGTTGGGAGTAGAGGGATTGCCAGGATAGAGGAGATGGTTAATGGAAGACCAGAATTATTTGGGGTTTTTATGTGAGCTATTTTGGTTAAAAGTGAAGAAATTTCTCTTATCGTTGTTGACACGTTTTTTGGACAGATTCCTAAGCTCTTTGTATCTTAGAAGTAGAATAGGGGACTTATTTTTAACACAGGATTTCCAGACACTCTCACGTTGATGCATTCTGGAGTGGGTATGTTTTGTGAGCCAGGGGGCGAAGTTGGATTTAATTCTGATTTTACTAATGGGTGCCAAGAAGCTGAGTATAGCAAGGAATTTCTTATTTAAAGATGCTACAACTTCGTTTAGAGGGAGGTAATGAAGGAAGGGCCATTTTATTTTAGACAATAAGGAGTTAAAAATATCTGGATTGAAATTGGTGAGTTTGCGACAGTGTCTATAGAGGTGCAAACAAAACAGGACAAAGACAACCAAAGGCCATATGTGGTAAACAAATAATCCAATAAATATAACAACCACGTTGACCACCACACTGAAGTACATCCACCAAGTGCTGTGATAAAATCAGCTTTATTAACAGGCTTAAAACGATATTGTACATAAAGTGTAATAAAATATGGACTAGCGCTTTCAGAGAATATCCTTCATCAGATCCTATTATTAGACACTGGTTAATCAAATTTAAACCATAAATAGCCAATCACAATGATTATGCAAATTTGCTTTCACCAAAGAGAGCCAATCATAAGAACCTATCCAAGCTAAACTATTCATTAGTTCAACATTAAACAGAGCAATAAAAATTTCACATTACAATCCTCTTTGCATTTATCTAACATCCAATCAGGATTGCAGTATGTGCACACCTTCTGGTAGATCCAACAGAATACGCATATAGCGCATGCAGTACGCATTCTAAATATTCATATCTTTAACATATTAGATAGACTGCAGCTATACATTTTCACACAGATCTTATGTTTGGCAAGCTCTGCAAAGGTAACTCAAATGTTTCTATAGCAATCATGTATGTGTGTGTGTCTTTCGGCTTTTCCTGGTTAGGGGTCGCCACAGCAGAACTCCGGTCCGCTAATGATTGGCAGTTGAGTTTTACGTGCTGGCTTGCTGGGCCTAACGCACAACCTTCAATGAAGGAACGCCCGTTCACACATGTCGCCACACAGAAGATGCTCTGACTGAGAATCGAACGGGTAACGTCTAACTGTGAGGAGACAATGCTACCGCAGCAACACCAATCATGTATGCTATATAAAATAAACATCACACTGA
Organism: Protopterus annectens; assembly: GCF_019279795.1. NCBI lineage: Eukaryota > Metazoa > Chordata > Ceratodontiformes > Protopteridae > Protopterus > Protopterus annectens. The sequence continues at coordinate 1,412,022,837 of NC_056735.1, forward strand.
CTTCTGTTGAAATTCACCTACAGAGGCAGCAACAACACATGCCTTTACCTATCCATAAAAAAATATCATATACAGATGTGAGAGTGTAGCATGTTATTCAATATAAACAGATCAGCACGTCAGTCTGCTTTAAAGATAGATGAACAAATGAATACAACTATCTCTTTCATGTGTTCACTTTAGCTACTATTAGAAAAAAATCACACATAAAACACAATATAAATAGCCAGTTACAATGACTATGCAAATTCACTTTCACCAAATGGAGCCAATCATAAAAACCTATCCAATCTATGCTATTCATCAGTTCAGCATTGCACAGACCAGTAAAAGTTTCACATTGCAATCCTCTTTACATATATCTAGCATCCAATCAGAATTGCTTTATATACATACCTTCTTGTAGATCCGATAGAATACACATGTAGCGCAAACAATACATTCTGCTGCTATACCCATTGTAAATATTCATATCTTTAACATATTAGATGGACTGCAGGTATACATTTTCAAATGGATCTTATGCTTGACATTCTCTAAAAAGGTAACTCAAATGTTTCTATAGCAACAACACACGCTATATAAAACAGACATCACACTGACTTCTATTAAAAGTCACCTACAAGGGCAACATCAGCACACACATTTATGCATCCATAAAAACATATCATATCCATGCCTATGCGGTATGGTTGGATTGCATATGATTCCTAATAGTAGCTAGTGTGAATACATGAAAAAATAGATCAATATATTCATCTATCTAGCTCTAAAGCAGACTGACATGCTTTTTTGTTTATTTTGAGAAACATGCTATATTCTTACGCATGGATATGATGCGTTTTTTACGGATCCATAAATGTATGTGCTGATGTTGCCCTTGTAGGTGACTTAATAGAAGTCAGTGTGATATCTGTTTTATATAGCGTGTGTGGTTGCTATAGAAACATTTGAGTTACATATGTAAAGAGGATTGCAATGTGAAACTTTTATTGGTCTGTGCAATGTTGAACTGATGAATAACATAACTTGGATAGGTTTTTATGATTGGTTCCATTTGGTGAAAGTGAATTTGCATAGACATTGTAATTTATGTTGTGTTTTATGTGTGATTTTTTTCCTAATGGTAGCTAGCATGAACACATGAAAGAGACTGTTGACTTTATTTGTTCATCTGTCTTTAAAGCAGACTGACATGGTGATCTTTTTATTTTGAATAACATGCTACACTCTCATGTCTGTATATGACATGTTTTTTATGGATAGGTAAATGCGTGTGTTGTTGCTGCCTCTGTAGGTGAATTTCAACAGAAGTCAGTGTGATGTTTATTTTATATAGCGTACATGATTGCTAAAGAAGAATTTGAATTACCTTTGTAGAGATTACCAAACATAAGATCCATGTGAAAATGTATACTTGCAGTCTATCTAATACGTTAAAGGTATGAATATTTAGAATGCGTACTACTTGCGCTATATGCATATTTTATTGGATCTAACAGAAGTTGTGTACATACTGCAATCCTGATTGGATGTTAGATATATTCAAAGAGGATTTCAATGTGAAATTTTTATTGATCTGTTTAATTTTGAACTAGAGAATAGTTTAGCTTGGATAGGTTCTTATGATTGGCTCTCTTTGGTGAAAGCAAATTTGCATGATCATTGCGAATGTCTATGGTTTAAATTTGATTAACCAGTGTCTAATAATAGGATCTGATGAAGGATATTCTCCGAAAGCGCTAGTCCGTATTTTTATTGCATTTTATGTACGCTGTCATTTTACGTTCGTTATTAACCTGATTTTATCACAACACTTGGTGGATATACTTCAGCATGGTGGCCAACGTGGTTGTTATATTTGTTATCTCTATAGAGGTGGTTTTTCGGAGTGTGTTTGGAGAATTTTTGGATAAAGGTTGGGGAGTGGTCACTAAGAGAGATAGGGAGTGTGCCGTTATGATAGAGTTTGGGGTCAGAGGTAAGAATCCAATCAAGGATAGGTCCAGGGGTGGCATTTTTTTGTTAGGCCGAGTAGGAGAGGATATGAATTGATGGAAGCAATGAAGATTGAGACTAGTACTAAGAGATATAGTTGAAAGTTTAATCCAATCAATGTTAACAACACCAAGGATGATGGTTTCATATGGAATATTTTAAGCCAGGAGAGAATGTTCTCAAAGATAGGAGTATTTTTCCCAGGAGATATCTACATAGAGGTGATGGCAATGTTTTTATATGGGTTTAAGTGACAATTTGCGATGAGGGGTCAGCTGGCTCAAAGCTAGGCAAAGAAATGGAACGTGGAGAGAGATTGAGGAGTTCATAGTAGATGATGGCAACACCTCCACCCTTCCTATTAGTTCTATCTAAGTGCAAGATATTATAGCTGGGAGGTAATATTTCAATGTTAGTAATGTGGGGGTTCAACCAGGTTTCAGATAGGGATAAGATGTGGAGGTAAGTGCTGGCTATCCAAGAATGCAGTTCAGTAATTTTATTTACTAGACATTGGATATGTAACGGGAAGTTTCCTAATGATCTGGGAGATGGAGGGAGGGTAGGGGGGAAGGGGGAGAGGTATTAGAGATGTTTTTGGGGAGGGTTGGAGCAGGTGAACCTGGGTTGGTGTGGATGTCCCCTGCTTGGAGATGTGTATTTAGGAAAGTGATGATATATAAGAGAAGATTTGAAGAAGGTATGCTTTGATTTTATTGTTGGGCTAAGAGATGTGTTAGGGAATGTATAGACCTTGAAATGGTCAGAAGGTGTGCTGTGAAAGAGGGATGGGGAGATACATTGTAGGTGAGGGAGGTAGTTTGGTGATGGGAGTGATGGGGAGAGTAAGAGATGGACTTTTATGGTGCATTGGAGTGTGGTAAGAAGTTGATATAGAGAGTACGAGGAGGAGTGAGTCAATGAGAATAGATTGTAACATGATGAGAAATAGGAGGTGTATTGAGGAAGTTGAGAAAGTGTGTAAAGAAGTTAATAGTTGACAGAAATAAAGGAGCCTGGGATAAGGGAGCCTACTGATGGATTAGTCAGAGTGTCAGATGAGCTATAGGAGGTGTATTAAGGAGGGAGAGAAGTGTTTAAAGAAGGTAATAATAGTTTCAAGAAAAGAGACTGGTGATAATGGTTGAGTATTAATGTGAGTTTAGTCAGAATGAGATACAGCTTAGGAAGCTGGATGAAAAGGGGGGAGTAAGGTGTGGGATAATGGGGGAGGAGATTGAGGTGAGATTGGAGGCAGTACATGGCAGGATGATTACTGGGAGAGGATAATTCATTGATTGGTTGGAAGAGATAATTGGTTTGGAGGAGAGAAGGTGCGGTCAGGAGAGTATATATATGTAATGAAAGAGGGGTGGTTGGGAATGGGGGTAGGGTAGAGTAGGGGAGTGGAGTGAGCCCGAGCATAGCGAGGGAATGGAGTGGGTAGACCTGGTTGGAATAGGCATGTGGGATGACAGAATAAAGCTATCAGTTGGACAGATAAGTAGCACTCTTCCCAAAAGCTGAAAAAAGTTCAGTTTGCAGTCCCAGACGGACTGGTGCTTTTTGTTTGTTTAGCAGGGCAGTATACCTTAGAATGGGGCTGAAACTGAGTTACACTCAACACAATTGGGTGATTAAAGGGACACCAGAGATTTGACTTATGGAGAAACAGCTAGGCCTAGTAAAAAACTAATTTATGCTCCCATCTGGTGGCCAGAGGATGTAATTGGAACAGAAAAAGAAAACCTGAAAGGGGAAAACAGATGGTCTCCGGGTAGTCTGTGCAAGTGTGCAAGCCACAGAACTCAATTATTACAATACAACTACTTTGACTAACTTGGTAGATAAGCACCTAAAACTTAAAATGATGGGTTCTCTTCCCAGTCAGCGTAGTCAGAGGGTGTCCCAAGTAGTTTGCTTCGTAGGGCTCAAAAAAGAGTGCAGTTGAAGCTGCCACTGTTTCATGGTTACTGTAATGTAATTGATCAATATAGGGTGTATCTTATACATCTGTAAGCACTACTTTATCCATGAAAGGGGATGCAGTCAAATGCGTTGTTGTAATCTATCCATGCCATGCTTAGATTATTTCCCTTTTTACAATTTTCCATTATTACTTTAACAACTTATCCTTTGTTGCATAAGACTTTCTTTTGTTACCCTTTTGTTCCATTGCCATGATTGACTTTTCTTCTAAGTGACTATACACTCTGTCAGCATTCATTCTAGTATATAGTTTATACATTGTCAGAAGGCAAATTATTCGTTTATAGTTTTTTAAGATAGCTTGCAGTCTCATCTTAAAAAAGAGAGTCATTTTTCTTGTCGTTAACCAGATTGATGTCTATTCAGGGTGGCATATAAGTAGTACATCTGGGCCTGAGCTTTTCTCATTTAAGAGCTTTTCTTAATTTTGTTTCAATTTCTCTAGCTGTTACTTCATCCCATTTCGTATCCTGTACATTTGAACTTCTTAGTCTTTCTTTTATTTTTTCTATCCATTCAGCATTTTTGCTATGTTCCACGGGGTCTTCATAGATATTTCTCCAAAATGTGTCTGTTTCATCTTGTTTTTGGTGGTGTTTCTGTTCCTTTTGCTTTATTTCCCAATTCACTATAAAACATTTTTGGGTCATCAATGAGTTGCTTATTTTGTAGTTTTCATCTATATTTGCCTGCATATCTTCTACATTTTTCTGCCTATGATAATATGTTTAGTTTATTATTTGCAATAGTGTAAGATAGATCCTGGTCTGTTCTAATACTGCACATTGCTTTCATCACGTCTATCTTTTTAAGTATTTTGTTGATCTGTTCCCTCTTGTATACTTTTCTAACAGTGGCACTTCTTATATTAATTGCTTTGTAGTTTTTTTTTTCTATTTGATACTTCCATGATGGCATTTGATTTCTTCCAATCCTTTCCCTTATTGTGAACGTAAAGGATGCTGAAGGATGAATTACATGATGTTTGCATAAAGCAAAAATTTGGGGAGCACTTTTAGTCATTACAAACATGGACACAATGTACCAAACTATGAACCCATTCAAAGCACACTGTCTGGCGCCATATTAATTGGTTGCTTTCCTTGTGGACATTGTTCCAATTGTTGTAAAGTTTCAAAAACCAAAGAATTCACTAGTAGGAACACTTCCAAGCTTTATGACATCAAATTCTTTGCTAATTGTAGCTCAGATTGGCTGATTTATTTAGCCACATGCTCATGTGGAGCATTTTACATAGGTCAAACATCAAGACCACTTAGATTAAGAATTTCTGAGCACAACAGCAACATCAAAAAGGGCAGATTAAACAATGCTTTATGCAAACATCATGTAATTCATCCTTCAGCATCCTTTACGTTCACAATCATTGATATTATCAAGGGTAAAAAATCCAATAAAACAGGTTGGCATGCATTACTGAATTCTAAAGAGAAAAAATGGATTGTCAAGCTGGGTGGGCTTTTCCCACCCGGTCTGAATGACAAATTTTAAATAACCAATCAGATTGATTTACAGCATATATAAAGGCAAGCTAAAAGTATACTTGTTTCACACTGAAGAAGGCTGTGTTCGTGTATACCAGCCGAAACCGGTCTGTGCACTTTTTTGCTGTCCTTATCATATCTAATAAATTATTTTCAAGGGGTTTGGTTTTGCTGGCTCTTCTTTTTGTTTCTTTGTATCAGGGGCATTAGAACATGGTTTCAGGTTTAGAAGTATTTTTTTTATAGTAGAGAGAGAGGGTTGGGGTTCATGGAAAATGGAGGAGGTTGGGAGCTGGAGTTAACAGAGCAGAAAGATGTGAGGGGTTTGATGTGGGGGAAGCTGAATTATTTGTGAAGGATGATGTTAGTTTGGCTATGGAGTCGATAAAGAATGAGTTAAATTGGGAAGCTACTTCCAATTAGGTGGCATTTAGGTCAGGGCAGGGGTTCTCTTTTTTACCTGGGTTGAGGAGGGAGGAGATTCCATCCCAGAATTTTTTAGGGTTAGATTTATGGTTGGTTTTGAGTGTGGAAAAATAGGTTTTGCGGTCTGAGATAATAAGTTTTTTTACTTTGTTGTGGAGTGTTCTACATTCATTCAGTGTAGTTGTGGTTTTAGTTTTATGGTAATGTTTCCCAGCTTTATCACAGAGCCGCATGAAGAGTAATGTATTCTTAGTTAGCCATGGGACTGGGTTGCTTTTTGTGTGTTTTGTTTTCCAGGGTGCAAAGAAGTCAAGCAAATTTAAGAAAGTTGTATTAAAGTAAGTAATAGCATTGTCTATGGGTAATGTTTTTGGTGGGTTCCAGTTTGTGCTTTTTCGTGCTTTTGAGAATTCATTGGGGTTAAAGTTTTTTAGGTACTGAGTAGAGGTATCGGTATGGGTTAGCTGTGGGGGGGGGGGGTAGGGACTACAATGGGTGAAAGTGGGAAGGTGGTCACCTAGTGAGTTGGGAAGGGTACCACTACTACTTATGTAGTGGGGCTGTGAAACTAGAATCCAGTCTAGGATGCTTCCAGAGAGGAAGTCTTTGGATGGTCTGGTTGTTGAGGAAATAAGCTGAGTGAAGTTGTAAAGATTTATAGTAATCTTTAAAGATTTATAGTAATCTGTCAGTAGTCTATTTCTTTCATCGATCTTAATATGTCTATACATCTCTATTAAATCAAGTAGCTCTTCCCTTGGATCTATTTTTTCTAAACTGTGGGCACATTCTTTATTCTCCATTTCCTGCAGGCATTCTACAGGAAGTTCCAGATCATATTCTCTTCATCCTGCGTCATCCATCGCTCTTTCGTATGGAAACCCAGTGGCCTATCACTGTAAAACATTGACTGTGTCAGAGTTGGCATAATTTCCTCTTCCTTCCCTTGCTGTGCAACTCCAAATGAACTTCTTCACTAGCTTCCCAATGAAGGTTCCAGAGTACTTTCATGTGGCCAATGATCAGATATTTCCAATTTCATCAGTTTCCTCCCTAATTTGGGGACTGTTTTTTCCATCATGCTGTGACATTACCAAAGTTGGATTTTCTGCACTTTTTTGGTACTGTTTCTGTTTCTTTTGCTTTATTTCCCAATTCACTGTAAAACATTTTTGGGTCATGAATCAGAGTTGGATTTTCTACACTAAATCCTTCACTTCACAGGTAATCCATAACTTAAGTTTATATTTCATTAACTTCTCCATTACTAATCCTCTTTTCTACTTTTCTCCTTTGGTTTATTTTTTTGTATTGTAATATTTTCCCTATCTGGATACCTTTTACTGTGTTTCTCTTCAAAATCTTTGGTGCTACTTTTTTGTATTGATTAGTTTTGCATTCTCCTTTGCATAAATCTTCTTTTTCTTTCAGCTGTTCCCATTAGGGATCACCACAGATGATCATCTGTTTCCATTTCTTCCTGTCCTTTGCATCTTGCTCTGTCACACCAACCACCTGCATATCCTCTCTCACCACATCCATAAACCTTGTCTTAGGCCTTCCTCTTTTCCTTTTACCTGGCAGCTTCATCCTTAGCATCCTTTTCCCAATATGCCCAGCATCCCTCCTCAGCACATGTCCAAACCAATGCAATCTCACCTCTCTGGCTTAGTCTCCAAACCATCCAACCTGGGCTGACCCTCTAACATACTTATTCCTAATCCTGTCTACCCTCGTCACACCCACTGCAAATCTTAACATCTTTAACACTGACACATCCAGCTCTGACTACTGCCTTTTTGTCTGTGCCACTGCCTCCAACCCATATAACATAGCTGGTCTCACTATCCCCTTGTAGACCTTCCCTTTCACTCTAACTGGTACTAGTCTGTCACAAATCACTCCTGACACACTTCTCCACCCTGCCTGTACTTTCTTCTTCACCTCTCTTCCACACTCACTATTACTCTGAACTGTTGATCCCAAGTATTTAAACTCATCCACCTTTGCCAACTCTCCTCCCTGCATCCTCACCATTCCTCTATCCTCCCTCTCATTCACACACATATATTCTGTCTTAGTCCTGCTGACCTTCATTCCTCTCTAGAGCGTATCTCCACCTCTCCAGGGTCTCCTCAACCTGTTCCCTACTCTCACTACATATTACTATGTCATCTGCAAACATCATAGTCCACTGGGACTCCTGTCTGATCTCGTCTGTCAACCTGTCCATCACCACTGCAAATAAGAAAGGGCTCAGAGCTGATCCTTGCTGTAATCCCACCGCCACCTTAAACGCATCCGTCACTCCCACTGCAGATCTCACCGCTATCACACTACACTTGTACATATCCTGTACCACTCTTTTATACTTCTCTGCCACTCTCAACTTCCTTATACAATACCACAACTCCACTCTAGGCACCCTGTCATATGCTTTCTCTAAGTCCACAAAGACACAATGAAACTCCTTCTGACCTTCTCTGTACTTCTCCATAAACACTCTCAGAGCAAACATCGCATCTGTAGTGCTTTTTCCTTGCATGAAACCATACTGCTGATCACTAATCATCACTCCCCTTCTTAATCTAGCTTCTACTACTCTTTCTCATAATTTCATGCTGTGACTGATCAATTTTATCCCTCTGTAGTTACTACAGCACCGTACATCACCCGTATTCATAAAAATTGGTACCAAAACACTTTTTCTCCACTCCTCAGGCATCCTCTCACTTTCCAATATTTCATTAAACAATCTGGTTAAAGATTCCACTTCCATTTCTCCTAAAAACCTCCAAGCTTCCACAGGTATGTTATCTGGACCAACAGCCTTTCCATTCTTCATCCTCTTCACTGCTATCCTTGCTTCCTCCTTGCTAATCCGTTGCAGTTCTTGATTCACTATCCCCACATCATCCAACCTTCTGTCTCTATCATTTTCTTAATTCATCAGCCCCTCAAAGTACTCTTTCCATCTGTTCAACACACTCTCCTGGCTTGTAGGTATGTTTCCCTCATTATCCTCTATCACCCTTACCTGCTGCACATCTTTCTTAGCTTGGTCCCTCTGTCTAGCCAATCGGTACAGGTCCTTTTTTCCCCTCCTTAGTGTCCATCCTTTCATACAACATGCCATATGCCTTATCCTTAGACTTTGCCACCTCTCTCTTTGCCATGCACCTCATCTCCTTATACTCCTGTCTACTTTCTTCATCTCTCTGACAATCCCACTTCTTCTTCACCAACCTCTTTCTCTGTATACTCTTCCGTACTTCCTCATTCCACCACCAGGTCTCCTTGTCCTCCTTCCTCTGTCCAGATGTCACACCAAGCACCTTTCTAGCAGTCTGCCTTACTAGCTCTGCTGTAGTTACCCAGCTGTTCGATAACTCTTCACTGCCACCCAGTACCTGTCTTAACTCTTCTCTGAACTCCACTTCACAATCACCCTTTTTCAATTTCAGTCATTTGATCCTTGGTGCTGCCCTTACACTCCTCCTCCTCTTCTTAATCACCAATGTCATTCTACAGACCATCATTCTATGCTGCCTAACTGCACTTTCCCCCGTCACCACTTTATAGTCTCCAATCTCCTTCAAACTGGCCCTCCTGCATAAGATATAAGCCACCTGTATGCATCTCCCTCCACTCTTGTATGTCACACAGTGCTCCTCCCTCTTGTTAAAATACATATTCACCACAGCCATGTCCATCCTTTTTGCAAAATCCACTACCGTCTGACCTTCTGCATTCCTTTACTTAACAGCATACCTACCCATCACTTCCTCATCCTCTCTGTTTACTTTACCAACATGACCATTGATATCTGCTCCCGTCACCACTCTTCCACCCTTGGGTACAGTCATCACCACTTCATCCAACTCACTCCAAAATTTTACTTTCTCATCCATCGCACACCCAACTTGTGGAGCATATGCACTAACAACATTCATCATTACACCATCAATTTCCAGATTCATAAACGTCACTCTATCTGACACTCTTTTCACCTCCAAAACACTCTTGGCATACTGTTCCTTCAAGATAGCCCTTACCCCATTTCTCCTCCAATCCACACCATGATAGAACAATTTGAGCCCGCCTCCAATACACCTGGTCTTACTTCCCTTCCACCTGGTCTCTTGCACACACACAATATATCAACCTTCCTTCTGTCCATTATATCAGCTAACTCTCTCCCTATACCAGTCATACTGCCAACATTCAAAGTTCCTATCCTCACTACCACACTCCTAACCTTTCTCCTCTCTTCCTGCATTCAGGCATGCCTTCCCCCTCTTCTTCTCCTTCTCCTCCTTTGGCCAACAGTAGCCCAATTTCCACCAGCACCCTGCTGGCTAACAGTACTGGTGGCAGTCGTTGTTAACCCGGTCTGACCAATCCAGTTAGTAAATCTGTATTGTTTTTGGCATATCTCATTTGGCAAATGTTTTACGCTGGATGCCCTTCATGACGCAACCCTCCCCATTTATCCAAGCTTGGGACCGGCACGAAGAAATGCACTGGCTTGTGCATCCCAGTGGCTGGGTTCTCCTTTGCATAAATATTGCACCATATTAAATCTCTTTTTCTTTCCAATGTCCATATTTCTTGTTCAGATGTTTCCTACTCCACCTGTTTCTCCTTACTTTGGGGACTCATTATGCCATCATTCTGTGACATAACTTGTGTTAGACTTTCTACACTTAATACTTCACCTTGTAGGCATTCCATAACTTTAGCTTCTATTTGTTTAACTTCTACTTTACTAATCTCCTGATGTGCGTTCCCCCTTTGTGATCTTATTTTTATTGTGAAATTTTCCATATCTGGCTGCCTTTGCCTGTATTTCTCTTCAAATATCTTTGTAGCTGCTGTTTTTTTTTTGTATTGATTAATTTGGCTTTCTCCTTTGCATGAATATTGTACCACATCAAATCTGGTTTTATTTCCTATGTCCATGTTTCTTTTTTATATCTTTCAAAAATCTCTAAGTTTTGTTCTTTATATTTTCGTACTTCCTCAGTTACTTGTTTTTGCAAACTGCCTAAGGTTTCTTTGTCTATATAATGTTTTTCATGAATCTGTGGTATTATTGAACATAAATTTGCATTTGAAGATTTTACAGTGTTTCTTGTGCAAGTATTTTTCTATTCTCTAATTTCTCTCTTAATCTTTTTGAATATCTTCTATCCAGAAATTCTGGGCTTCTTGCTTAATAGTAACAATGCATAATTTATTTATTTATTGATTGACAATTGTTGACCGGGAAAGTACTGGGTCAGAATAACCCATTTTCAGTGGAGGCTCGGGGAGAAAAGCTCCAGTAACAAATTAAAAATTACTACAGCAAACAACAAAACAAAAATTATTATACAACAGGATAACATTTACAGTAATAAGAAACCATACAAATATAAATAGCATTTTTAGTGATAGAAATATGCAGAGTACAATGTCATTATCCAGTGAAAATAAATGACAGTGGAACTTGCACAGTATATAAATAATTTGTTGAGGACGTTCAATATAAACAATCATGACACACAGTATATTCTGTACAATATGAAGGAGATTATACTTTTGTCTTGTGGGAGTTTCTTAAGGATTAAATATAGATTAGTATAATTTGTTTAAGAGAAATTCACAAAAGTACAGTTGGTTTACTAGTATTTCAGCTGATCTAAAAAAAGGGGCATTCTAGCCAGTAAACTTACCGGTGTTGGTTTATGGTGGTATGAAGTTCTGATCACAAGGACAGATGTAATTATTAAGAAAGTGATTTTTTTAGGGTGACTTTGAAGATTTTTCATAGACTCAATTTGTGTTATGGAGAGGGGTAGGGCATTCCATAGCTTTCCTGTGGAGTAAGAGTATAAGCTTTGTCCAGCTCTCTTATTAGGTTTGTATACGGTAAGAAGCTGTTTATTAGTAGAATGAGGATTTTGGGTTGGGATGTAGGATTGTACAATATAATGTAGTTATTTGGATTATATATTAATTTATGAGCAAGAGTTAGTTGAGTGTATTGGAAGTAATGTGAGAATTCCAACCATTTTAATTCTTTAATGGCGTGACAGTGGTGAGTACAGTTTTGCAGTCCAGAAGCAAATTTGGCAATTTTATAATAACATGATTGTAGTTTGTTGCTTAAGGATGTGTAAAGGTTGGTAAAGATAGGAGAACCATAGAGAAGTGAGGGAAGTAGGAGGGAATGTGACATTTTATTCTTGCAGGCTTATCCATGTACAGTTTATATCTATATAGTTTACCTAGTTTTGTGTGTGTTTTTTTGATTGTGTTAAGAATGTGTTATTCGAATAATAGTTTATAATGTATAGTAATGCCCAGAAGTTTAGCTGTTTTCAGTACTTCAGTTACCGTATTATTTAGGGAGTCGATGTTGAACTCTTGTGGGGGTGGTTTGGAAGAGAACATTAGTAGTTTGAATTTTTTGAGATTAAGTAGTAATTGAGCTTTGTTTAGCCATGTTTCTTGTTTGAGAAGGTGTTTTGTGTTATTTTGAGGAGATCTGGGAAGTTGCTGGCTGAGAATATAACGGTAGAATTGTCAGCATACTGGATGAGGGAACTATGTACGGCAACAGTATGGAGATTATTTATAAATACATTAAAAAGTCTGAAAATGGGGCCCTGGGGCACCTATTTTATTAACCAGATAACCAGATTGATTGTTTTGGCATCTGACAGATTGTGTATCTTTCAGGTAGCTAGTAAACCAGGTAATGGTATGTTCAGTACATCCTAATGTTTCTAATTGTTGGATTAGTTTGATGTGTGATACAGTGTCAAAAGCTTTGGATAGACCTAAGAAAACTACTGATGTCAGTAGACCAGCATCCAAAGCTTTGTTCAGGGTATTGGTGAAATAAAGTAAGGCTGTAACTATGTGCAGGGCGGAAATCATGTTGGGTTTGGACTAAGAGATTGTTGTCTGTGAGATGTTTTAATAGTTGGGTATGTATGCACTTTTCTAGTATTTTAGACAATGGTGAGAGAATGGAAATGGGTCGGTAGTTGGTTAAATCATTGGCATTTCCACCCGTATGCAATGGGGTTATGATAGATTTCTTCCAAATTTGAGGGAAAGTGGATTCAACGATGGATCTATTAATTAGAATACTGATGGGATAGGCTAATGCATTTGCACCAAGTTTCAGGTATTCAGAAGGGAGGTTATCGGCAGATAGAGAGCATGGTCTAAGTTTAGATATCAGTTTGAATATTACTGAGGTAGGTATTAGTTTTAGGAAGAACGTTGGAATTTTCTGAGTATTGCTAGTGTTTTCTTTGTGAAGTGAAGGATGTAAGTTGGAATTCTCTCCAACAGAGCTTGAATTACTTGTCAAATTGTTAGGGAGATTGCTTATTATTGGTGATGATTTCTTTTATCTGATGTTGTCAGTCTTCATTCATTCTCGACGAATGGGATTCAGTCCTGACTCCTTGGAGCCAGCTCGGCCGTTATACAAACTTGTGCCAGCCAAAAGCTCTCAAGCTAAGAGTCTACCCATAAGACCCCTCTCTTCATTACCTCAGATCTCATTTGACACTCTGATAACAAGATATGTCAGTCAATACTCACCAGCAAAGTGCTTTTATTATCTCTTTATACCTTTATATTCCGTCAAAACTTAATCTATATTTTTATGTAATAATTTTTCTCCCTATTGTACCCTTTGAGTGTGTATATATAATCTTTCTCTACCCATTTTACCTAATGGTATTCAAAGTTACCATCATTGGTAACTTGTTCCCTTTTTCTCCTTTTACCTATTAGGTGATCCCTTTGATACAATCGCTTGTATCTTCCACTTTTCTCTACCTATTATAGGTATTTCTTCCTATGATTGTTGGTAGGTTTTTTGCTTTCATTCTGTCTGTTAAGAGTGAGTGTGTGTGTGTGTGTGAGATTACTTAAAATGGCAGAGAAGCAGAAGGGAAAGTCAGGCTTCAAACAGTGTCAGGATTGTAGAAGAAAGATGCCCAGTTCAGATGGGCATCTTTCGTGTATGTATTGTTTGGGTGGCCCCACTTAGAAACTGTGTGTAAGATCTGCCAAAGTTTCAATGCCTGAATTTTGGCAGAATGGTGAAATAAACTGATTTTAAAAGGATTGTTGAAATTCTCCTTTGACCAAGCCCTCTCTAGGCCAGAGTCTTCCAAATTTGAACCAAAAAAGAGAAGCCACTCAGTGCTGACCTTACCATCGGCACCGGACTCCAAATCTCATAAGTCACTGGTTCCATCTATGTCTTCAAAACCGAGGAGTAAAATTCCTAAACTGACTGTAAAACAACCTTTGGTACTGACAGTTAGGTCCCATCGGTACAAACGGTTTCTGCACCAATCTTGACTACCTCAGCACCCACAGTCTCCTCAGCACTAACCTTGACAGTTTCGTCACCAACAACCTTGTCGGCACCAGCATCATTGACTCAGTTCTGACTTCTTAATTTGCTCTGCAGCATACAGTGCTGAAATTCAAAGCATTTGTACCTCCCAAAACAAGGTATTCTCCTTCTGCTGACCCATCTTTGGGTCAACTCCTCAGTCCTTTTGTGGTTAGGCCAGTGTCACCCTCGGGGATGTTGGTCCGTTCAACCAGACATCTTTCTGAAGTGGATGTAGTGAGATTGGAGGATCAGCTTTTGGCAGCCAGGGGTCTTCCTGCACCCACACAGACCTCTCTCCTTCCTGGATTCAAGGCCTATTCTCCCAGGACTTCTCCAGATTATCCTCCTCCAACCTTCTTTTCAGGTTTTGAGCCCACTACTTCAAATGTCCTGGTTCCAGCTGTTTTGGTGCCATCAGAAGCTCCTTCTTCAGTACTGGGGTCAGCTTTGATGTATTCGGCTCCATTGGATCTGATAGACACCTAGGACTGTAGTTTGGCCATCTGTTTGGGGGGGGGGCTACAGTATGGTACCAATTGTTTGCTTGGGGTCATCTTTGGCTCTCAGAACCCTGACAGTTTCAGACCCTTCCCCGGGTTCTGTTTTGGAGGGTGGTCCTTCAGAGTGGGGTGTGACCCCGGTTCCAAGGTTGTCTTTCTTGGTTACGGGCTCCCATCCCTCTTCGGGGGGACCCGCCTTCCAGATCATGGAGAGAGCTTTATCCTCTGTGGGCTCTCAGCTGGCCCCATCTTTGTCAGAGTATCACATATTTGTACCTTTTGGACTGCAGCTGCCACCACCTCTCACATCGGGACAGCGGGCAGCGAAGCAGCAAGACATTCTCATTCAGAGCCCCTCGTCTTTAGAGTCTTCCTCAGAGATTCCCACTGAGGATTCACCCCATAAGAAGACTTGTAAGAGGAAGCATCTATATTCCTCAGAAAAGTCTGTCAAGGAAGACACAGATTATGAAGAAGAGGAGGGTTCCCCTTGGTCACCCCATAAAGATGTCTTTTGGGGACATCCTAGAAATCTTGAAACAGAGGGGTAATTGGAAGTCCACCAATCGGTCCTCTGAGGAATCTCTGTTCTTGCATGCTTTTGGTGCTCCCCTATCTACTTCCTGGGTGACCCCACCTACTGACAACCTTATTAAACTTATCGCGCATTGGCCATGGAAGGCTCCTTATTCCATAGAGCCGATTCCTCGGAGACCAGAGAAAATTTAACAGCTCCTGAAGATCAGCCACACTGGGGAAAGGCCTTAGCAGTAGATGCCATGGTGGTGGCGGCAGCCACCAAAAAGGAACATGCTGAGGAGAGTTCCACTGTCCACCCTCCTAATCAAGAGTCACGGACAATGGCGAGGTTTGGGAAGCAGGTCTTTGCATCATCGACATTTCCTCTTACATCCTTGAGTTTCATGGCACACTTTATTAGACTCCAAAGGGATCTGATAAAGGAGTTATCGGATACCCTAGCTGGAGCTGTGTCTGACAAGGTAAGGGATAAGGTTGCCTCTCAGCTTGCCACCCTAGAGTCTATATCTAATTCGTCCATCTGGCTCCATCACTCATGCAGCCAAAGGAATGACTAGGGCAGCAGGTACAGGCATTGCCATAAGACGCCATGCCTGGATGCACCTGTGTGACTTCGCGGAACCTTTCAAGTCTTCCTTCCTCAATGCTCCTATTGACAGATCTTCCTTGTTTGGCCTCAAAGTCACTAGCTAGGTATGAAAAATATGGAAATACCCTTTCTGCTGTGGGCATTAATTTTTCTACTCCTCAGTGATCCTACTGTAGGAATCAGAGGAGTGGAAAAATGTGGTTCAAAAACATCTCAAGGGCCTTTTCAAGACACACGTGGTGAATAATCTCCTCAGGGAAGAGGGGGGGAGTTCTAATGGAAGATGCCTTTCCCGTGGCCGAGGAGATCTGTGTAATTAGGGCTCCAGAGATTTCTTTCTGGACAGCCCTATCAGCTCTTCTGAATGGAGGCCCGATTGCTTAGTTCTGGAAGCAGTCAGGGGAACATTTTCACTGCACCAAACAGCCTGGCTAATGATAAATTCGGATACTTGTGTGCAGAAAATTATCATCAGAGGTTACAAAATCCCCTTCAATCTCTTGCCAAAGTTCCAAAAACAACAAATTCCTGAGGTTCCACCCAATCAGGGGGATATAGCAGCCATAAAGATTCAAAAGCTGCTTGAAAAAAAGTTATCCAAGAAGTCCCACCAGACCAAAAATGATCCCGATTTTACTCAGGGTTCTTTTTAGTGACAATGCATAGTCATCCCATTTGGGAAAAACAAAACACCCACGAATTACCACATAGGCGGCAGGCCCCTTAATACAGAAGAGGTAATAAGAGATCTGGGGACCCAGGTAGATAGTAATCTCTCCTTTGACAATCACATTGCCAAAGTAGTTAGGAAATCCTTCTATGTGGCCCATCTAATTACTAAGGGGTTTGCATCTAGAAATAAAGAGGTTATAGTGCCCCTCTACTCGTCACTCATCAGACCCATCATAGAGTACAATGCCCCATTTGGGATGTACCTCACAAGACACTTCCAACAGCTGGAAAGACCACAGATCACCTCACCAAGAGGATTACTGGTGTCAAACATATGTCCTATGCAGCCCGACTGAAAAAAACTCCAGCTGTACTCAGTGGCATATCACTTACTCAGAGGTGATCTCTGCCTGACTTACAAAGCCATGTCCTACTCAGAATTGATGGACATGCTCCACCTAAAGAAATCCAAGTCACTGCGAGCCACGCACTCTAGTGAGCTAAATCTCGCCACAACAATAAATAGAACATGCTGGAAGGATAGATTCCTGTCAGACTCCCCATGCTTTGGAACAAAATTCCTAACTACATTAGGCAGAGCCCCTCACTAACACTCTTCAAGAGAAGCCTTGACGAGTGGATGGGTAACAGAAAATACACCCCTGGGATCACTTCATTGGCTTTGCTTGACAGAGGCTCAGTTAATTAATCAATGGGGCAGCGAAAGCCGACACACTCTGGCTAGGCTTAAAAATGCCCTTGGGCAGATAGCCTAGTACCTACCTATGAACCTATAAAAAAGACAGGGGACTGGAGACCAATATTAGATCTCAGCCTTCTGTACAAGTTTATTCAGCAGACAAGTTATTTTACATTAAGAGGGTCAGTTATTTTACATTAAGAGGGTTTGTGGTCTGCACTCTTGTGGGAGGAGAGGCTGGACTCTGCCTGTCTGAGCTGGGAATTTCTGGTTAAAGGCTTATAGTGCCTGCATATTTGAACTGTTTCTTACTAAATTGGTACACCTTGTTTGCTGTAGCATAGACTAGATCCAGGCCTGCTGAATGTAGCTTTGTTTGTATAACTTGAGCACTAATCCAGGCATTCTTTAAAGTATTCAATTGTATTTATTACTGCTTGGTAGTAACTTGATTAAAGTGTAGCTATCATTCTAAGTCTTTTGGATTAAGCACTTGGGCTTCAGACCAGTTGTTTTACATTAGGAAGGTTTGTGGCCTGCACTGTGGTGGCAGGACAGGTAGCTTACTTCCTTCTAAGTTGGGAACTGCTGATTGAGGGCTCAGTGTCTGTTATTCTAAAAGTGTATTAGTTCTGGTTTAAGCACTTGGGCTTCAGGCCAGTTATTTTACATTAAGAGGATTCGTGGTCTGCACTCTTGTGGGAGGAGAGGCTGGACTCTGCCCTTCTGAGCTGGGAATTTCTGGTTAAAGGCTTATAGTGCCTGCATATTTGAACTGCTTCTTACTGTAATTGTTACACCTTGTTTGCTGTAGCATAGACTAGATCCAGGCCTGCTGAATCTAGCTTTGTTTGTATGCTTGTTGTTTGTTTGCTTGTTATTTCCCTGAAAAGCTAATTCCACCTAAAATGTGGCTTTTCAGCTCTTCTGTGGATCCCTAGTGATATCTGCATTGCGTACTGTACTTATTTCCTTGTTTCACTTGAAAGAAAGTTACTGTTTGTCGTTTTTGCATTTAAGTTACCTGTAACACATTGCATTTAAGTTACCTGGCACTTGCTCACTAAAGCAATTATATAAGTCAGCACTAAAAAAATTAAAAGCACTACACCCTCACAAACTCCCCTTGAGTACCTTGTTCCCCATTGGCCCTTTTTTTCAATTATAAAGGAATTCCCAATACTATTCTAGCATGTCCAAAGGTCAGTTGTCAATCTCCTCTCTGGTCCAGCTGGTGAATCTGGAAATCTTGAGGCAATGTTACAACTGCCTCATGTACACAGACAACCCTCTCCTCCTCCCAACAAATTCCAACACATGTGTGAGATGCAACCATATAGCCAAACTGGAGGCTAAGCTATCTAAACTCAGTACTGGCGTAACCAGTCAGGAGGAGAAGGAAACCACACTCACTACAATTCCAGTCTCACATAGACCTACCACGACAGCAAACCAAACGCATAAACACACAAAAACATACTCGGAGGCTCTAAATAGAAAAATTGCCTAAGCAGCAGAGACCTCCAAAGCAGACACACAAGCAACCGCTACCCCAAAACAAAACACGTGCAACACATATCTCACAAAGCCAGTGTGCTGAACAGTCACAGCCCTTAAGGCTAAACAACACACCTGATACACTTGTAATAGGTGACTCTATCGTCAGGCACACTGACGTCCTGCTCACCAGGCTGAACAAGGAGAAGGTCACAGTGAGTTGCCTGTCAGGTGCTAGGATCCGCCACATAACACAAGCACTCAGGTCACTCCAAGGCAAGTACAAATATGACTCAGTCATTGTCCATGCTGGTGTGAATGACCTGAGACGTACCTCCCTGGACTACATGAAAAGAGACATAGAGGAGCTCTCTGAGCATGTAGCCCAGGTGGGTATGACCCTGACCTTGAGTAGCATCTTACTCTCACGAAGAATGATGCCACAATATGAATCCAATGCCTGTCAGCCTGGGATGACATGCTCGACAAGCCATGATGCTTCGCTAGGGACGGCTTGCACCTGTCACCCCTGGGCTTTCGGATATTGGCAAAGGCTCTTGCTACCCCCATAGTGCCTTTTTAGGCAAGGCTCAAAAGACAAACCCACCTCCATAGGTATCACAAGGGATAAGAAACTAAGAGTAATGCTACTCAATGCCAGAAGTCGAAACCTCAAGATGCATGCACTCAAAACTCTCCTTAGCATGGAGAACATCGATATCTGTGCAGTAACAGAAACCTGGTTCAAGGCTCCCGAGAGCAGCCCAGCACTACCAGGTTATACCTCATACCATGCTTTTCGGCCCCGAAACCTGGACCGAACCATAAAAGGAGGGGGAGTATCAATATTCGTCAAAGATACCCACACCTCCAGGTTGGTGGCACAGCACGAAGCATCAGAGACTATCCATGTGCAACTAACAGTGGGTAAAACTGCCTTCCAGTTTATAGCCTGCTACAGACCACCCTCCCAAACCCAGGAACCCCACTCGGCCTTCCTGAAAACACTGGAAAATATGAAGGTCTCTCCAAACACCATTATATTGGGCGACTTCAACTACCCAAACATAGACTGGGAGCATTACTGTAGCTCCAACACCCTAGCCCAAAGGTTCCTAGAATTTATAAACTCAAATGCTATGGAACAACTTGTTACCACTCCCACGAGAGGGGAAAACATACTGGACCTGATCATCACCAACATGGGGACTTTATGCTCCAGACCAGAAGTGTATCCCTCACTGGTAAGATCAGACCTTAAACTAATCTCACTGGATATTCACATCCCAACCCCACCCCATGCCCAGAAAACCACAGTGAAAAACTTCTCTAAAGCAAATTTCACACTCCTCAAAACTGAGGTGGAATCCTTCGAAGCCCCCGGGCCTGTGGAAAATACCACCCAGACCGCAGAATCCTTTATAAACGCATTCTATGAACACCTTCAGGAATGCATGGATCATGCAATCCCAAATAAAACCAAGACCCAATCCTCCAAAGGCAGACGTCCTGCCTGGTGGACCCCAGCCATAAACAAACTATACAATAGAAGGAGGAAGCTACTACATGATAGAACAAAATCCCAAAAAGGGAAGGCATCTCTGATCAGTATTAGCAAAAAACTACGGGCACTCATAAAATCTTCGAAGGCCAGCTTCGAGAGAAAAATTGCACAGGCCACTAAGGATAATCACAAGGCTTTCTTTAGTTATGTTAGTAACCTGGGTGGGAATTCCCAGATATGCTCAGAATTAGTCCAAAATGACAAAAAATACACCAAACCCACAGACATTGCCAACATGCTAACTAACAGGTTCAGCGCAAACTTCTCCCCCCCCCCCACCAAAAGGGCAAATATCTATCCCAGCAGAGTGCTGCCCCCCTGACACCTCAAATGCTCAGGTAAGAGCCGCCCTCTCCAAAGCAAAAAACATAGCATCAGTGGGACCAGACGGTGTCCCGGGCTGCGTCCTACATGAACTCCAAGAAGAGCTAAACCCAAACATAAAACTACTGTTCAATCTCAGCCTTACTACAGGATATGTAAGGTGGTGCCTCAACGGATCCTGGAAACTATTGCCCCATAAGCCTGACTAGCTTGGTCTGCAAAGCTATGGAAAGGATCATCATGGACCTCATAAATAAAGATATTGGGGACCTACAGACACTGGATTCTACCCAGTTCGGCTTTGTTAAGGGCAGATCCTGCCTCTTAAACCTGGTTGATTTCTTTGAAACAGTCACCAAGGCCATTGACGAGGGGAAGGTGGTCCACACAGCCTACCTGGACCTCGCAAAAGCCTTCGATACAGTACCCCACCCGGGCATTATAGATAAGCTCACCAGCTTAAATATAAACCCCTATGTCACTAGATGGGTTGCAAACTGGCTCAAGGACAGAACCCACATGGTTAGACTTGCTGGAGCCATGTCAGACTCCAAACCAGTTACAAGTGGCGTCCCACAAGGCTCAGTCCTGGGACCTCTCTTGTTCGGTATATATTTCTCGGAGGTACAGGCCAACACGGAAGGACTGTGGCTGGCCAAGTTTGCAGATGACTGCAAACTGGGCGCCATAATCGACTCTCCAGCCGACACAAGCATCCTCCAAAAGGGCCTCATAGAAACAGACAACTGGTGCCAGAGCCATGGTCTCAAGCTAAATGCCAAAAAGTGTATAGTCATCCCCTTTGGCAAAAACAAAGTGCCCACAAATTACCACATAGGTGGTAATCCATTAAGTACAGAAGAAGTAATTAGGGACCTGGGGACCCAAGTTGATAGCAATCTCTAATTTGACAACCACGTGGCCAAAGTGGTTAGAAAAACATTTTATATAGCCCACCTAATCATGAAGGGATTCACATCTAGATCAGGGGAGGTCATCATGCCTCTTTAATCATCCCTCATCAGGCCCATAATTGAATACAATGCCCCTTTTGGGATGTACCTTACCAGACACCTGCAACAACTGGAAAGACCCCAAAAGTACCTCACCAAGAGGATCAAAGGGCTCAAACAGATGCCATATACTGCCTGGTTAAAGAAACTCCAGCTCTACTCAGTGGCATACCGCCTGCTCAGAGGCGATCTGTGCCTGACGTATAAAGCCATGTCCAACCCGGAATTAATGGACATGCTGCACCTCAGAAAATCCAAATCCCATCAAGCCACGCGCTCGAGAGACTTGAACCTCAGCACTGAAATAAATAGGACATGCTGGAGGGACAGATTCATAACCCAGAGGCTCCCTTCACTCTGGAATAAAATCCCAGTCCAGGTTAGGCAGAGTCCCTCATTGACTCTCTTCAAGAAGAATCTTGATGAGTGGATGAGAGATCGTAGGTTTACTCCGGGTATCACTTCTGTGTCACTGTTAGACAGAGGCACAGTATACTAACCTCGAAAAAGGGCATAGCAAAATTAATTTAAAATGGGTGGCGAAAGCCAAACACACTCTGGCTAGGCTTATAAATGCCCTAGGGCATATAGCCTAGTATGAACCTATGAACCTATGAACAAAATTCTGGGCAGTCACTGTTCATTCTGTCCTTCCCTTTCTGGAGGAGAATGATTGGATGTGCTATATAGATCTTCAAGATGCGTATTACCACATAATGATGGGCAAACACTCCAGAAGATTCCTCCACTTCTGTCTAGGAGCCAGTCATTTCTAATTCACAGTGCTGCCCTTTGGTCTCACCACAGCCGCCAGGGTGTTCACCAAATGCATGGCAACGGTAACGGCTAACTTGAGACTATGTAGATTCCGAGTGTTTCCATACCTAGATGACTGGCTCCTCATTGTGCCTTCCAGGCATCTACTGCTTCAAGCCACAGACTTCATGTTGAACCTTTCCAAATCTTTTGGCATTTCAGTCAACAGAGAAAAATCCCAGCTAGCTCCTACACAATATCTAGAATTTATAGGAGCACACCTCAATACAATTTCTTGTATAGCCTCCCTTCCTCTACACAGGCTACAAAAATTAAGGGCGCAAGTACAAATAATCATTTCCAAAAACAAAGTTCCTGCTCATCTAGTCCTTCAAGCTCTGGGAACTGTGTCAGCAACCATAACCTTAGCTCTCCTCGCAAGGTATCATATGAGGCTGCTTCAATGGCTCTTGGCAGTCCAATGGTCAATTCTGACAGCCAATGTCTCACCCAATTCTAATAACAAATCACTGCAAGCAGGATCTATCCTGGTGGATAGAAGTCAGAAGAAAATTTATGGGGCCACACCTTCACTCCCTCTCCACCCACAGCCATAGTGACCACGGACGCTTCCAAGATTGGGTGGGGGACATTATCTGAGAAAGACAGTCCAAGGCACTTGGTCCCCACAGGAGGTAAATTTGCACATCAGTTTCCTAGAGTTGCAAGCCTTTCAGTCTGTCCTTCCTTCGGGGACAGTTACAGTCCAATTGGACAACATGTCAGTACTCCGGTACATCAGCAAGTAGGGTGGAACCAGATCCTACCCCCTGTGTTGGGAAGCTCTCAGGATTTTTCAGTGGGCCATCGCTTCCAACCACTTTCAAATAGCAATGCATATCCTGGGAAGCTCCAATGTGATAGTGTAAAAATGGAGCAGATGTATCCTCCTGCCTCACGAGTAGTCTCTCAATCACAATATAGTGATGAAAATCTTTCATCACTGGGGCCAGCCTTGCTGCGATCTTTTCACCTCCCCAATAAACAACAAATGCAGCAACTATTTTACACTAATTCCCCCTCAGGGGGAGTCCCCGAGATACACATTCCTACTCAATTGGCCCCCTGTGACTACTTTATACCTTTCCCCCAGTTCCACTGATCTCCCTATTCTTGAGGAAAGCCCAAAGGTTGAGAAGCAAAGTGATCCTTTTTGCACCCTATTGGCCCCATCAAGTCTAGTTCCCCTTCCTTTGGCCTCACCTGGTTCACCATCCTTGGATTCTGGACACAGTCCCAGACCTACTCTCTCACCCGTGAGGATTGGTATATCCCAGTCTCCACAATCTCAAGCTGACAGCCAGGCAAAACAAATTACCTTCCCCAGTAGAGAAGGTCCTTCTGGCCTCTCATAAACCATCCACCAGGAAACTATCTTAGCAAATGGAGGAGATTCTAAATCTGGGCCCATACAAACAATTTAGATCCTTTTTCAGCACCACTTGACAAAGTCTTAGAATTTCTGGCTTCACTTTTTGAACTAGGGGCTTCTGCTTCCATCATTAAAGACCAATTAGCAGCCATTTCCAATTTTTACAATGGGTCTGATGATCATACCTTGATTTCCCATCGTTTATGTAAAACCTTTCTCAAGGGCACTATAAGTCCAAAGCCTCCAGTCAATGATCCTATAGCTCCATGGGATTTGACCTTAGTACTTCAGTCTCTAATTCTACAGCCCTTTGAGCCAGCAGCTACTTGCTATCTCAAATTCCTGTCATGGAAAACTCTTTTTCTGGTGACCATCACTTCTGCCAGGAAGATTTCTGCATTGCAGGCTTTATGTATGAAACACCCTTATATAATTTTTCACAAGGATAAGGTGTCCTTAAGAACCAATCCATGTTTTCAACCTAAAGTGGTTTCAGAATCTAATATTAATCAGACTACAGACTTGCCCGTCTTCTTTCCAAATTTTTTGAATAAAGGTGAATACTGCTTGCATCTGCTGGATGTTCACAGACAGTTACATTTCTATCTTGGCAGAACCAAACAGTCTAGAAAATCAGACCAGTTGTTTGTGTCCTTTTCAGGTTCTGCTTTGGGTAAACCTGTCTCGAAGGTTACTCTATCAAAATGGCTTAGGGATTGTGTTACTTTCATTCTAATCATAATAACCACAAGTTACTTCCTCCTATTAAAGCGCATTCCACCAGGTCTGTATCTATTTCAGCTACTTTTCATTCTAGGGCTTTCATGGAAGGCATATGTGCAGCTGCAATGTGGGCCACTCCCCATACCTTTATCACTCATTACAAATTCAATATGGTCTCCTGGGGAAGAGCATCCTTTGGCTCTATGGTGCTCATGAATATCCTTCCTTAGGGCCACCCAGAATCTAAAGTAGCTGGGGAATCTGTCCCATTTATCAAGAATGAATGAAGATTGACAACATCAGATAAAGAAGTTATTATCTTTACCACAATGTTCCATCTGTGTTGTCGATCTTCATTCATTCTTGGCATGCCACCCTCCTGCCCCCTCCAAAAGGACTTCTGAAGGTTCAGACACTTGTTCTCGGAGGTTTTTAGGGTTTGCCGTAGACAGGGCTTCTGTTTTCCTATACTTTGGCTGCAAACTCGATCTGAAGTAATGGAGAGAAGGGCATTGTGGGTAGACTCTTAGCTCGAGAGTTTTTGGCTGGCATGAGCTGTATAATGGCCGAGACAGTTCCAAGGAGATGGTACCGAATCCTATTTGTCAAGAATGAATGACAACACTGACGGAACATTATGGTGAGGTCATAACTTCTTTTTATCCTCTATAGTACACTCTACATCTTTACATCTCTTTATTAGTCTATCAGTTTTGTGTTTTTTTGTGGACTACTACTTTCTTCTACGACAGGCGGCATCCTTCACCTGAGCCTAGCCTAACCCCAGAAGCAATGGAAATCTCTGCTGTCTAGCCTATGTCATTTAGGCTAACACAAATGCTTTTCTGAAATAATGCAAAACATGAATACAAAAAATATGGTTTGGATCTTAACAATGTACCAAGAAACAATGGAAGTGCAAAATACTGAAAGGTACTAAAGGGTTTCTGGGTTCAAAATAAAATTTAGTTGACATTATAGTGATGAAGCTATCTTTGAATTGTTGGCTGATTCCATAGAAATTAATATAATTTTCAACAGAACTATGATTCAGAGCTCCAACAATATACTTGCAGATCTGGGGGAGGGGGTTACTTGTATAATTTACAAATGAGTAATGTATAAACTTATAACAAACTTGTAGCCTGTTTTTTCCACTGAAATTAAAGATTGTAATTTTGTTTATGTAGGGTAACACAAAAACTGTTCATTCTGTCTTGCATGTTTTATAAAGCTATGTTGACCAATTGTGCAATATGTTGCTGCAGATTGCTATCTTTATTTCTGAGAATATTTTTAGAACAGAAGAGATGCGTAAGCCATTACAATGTTATTGCTTCCTGGCACTATTCAATATTTTTTCATTAAAACACTGGAAAGATATGTTATCATGTATGTTCTCCGCATATTAATGGTTTGAATAATCTATGTGCTAACTTTATATGTTAACTGGAAAGGAAAAAGGCTGATATGTGCTGCTTACAAGAATTACACATGGTAAAAGAAGACTTTAGAGACTAGACAACTAGTTAAGAATGCATTGCATTTAGTGTTAGTAATTTAGAAGAGCAAATGTTGAAACTAATAGACATGTTGATTCTGAATACTAAAAGCACACATTCTTCAAACAGATAAGGGTGCTAAAAGAACTATCCCCGGGATTCATGAACCTTGCGCCAGGCGCCAGCATAGCGTCGGCGTTATAACGCCAAATATGGCTGCTTAGCGA